>NC_027753.1:28983442-28984497 GCF_000695525.1 Brassica oleracea var. oleracea
ATCTGCCATTTCAATTTTATGCTCTTCTCATTTTCGAGTAATACATGTATGGAACCGTCTTATCTTAACTAAGTCCAATATCAATTTTATTAGAGCATAACCCGCTGGTATATTTCAGTTTGGGTCATCAAACATGTCTGGCAATTGACTTGTTTAAGTTCTGAGAATGATTCATTCTTTGGACTCTTATTCTATATTCATATTTGAGGATCATTATTCATTCTCGAAATCGTTTACCAGCTTATTATTTCTCTCCCTGATGTTGGATATACGGATTTATCTAATCCTTGGCTTAGCCTTAATCATATCTCTCGTGGCCTTATGTATTCTTATGGAGATTTATATCCAACGTATACACTTAATTCAATTTCAGATCCAATCTTATAACTTTGTGTTGGAGCAACTTATTTAAGTTCTCTATGTGGGAACATTAATTCTTGACCTTTTATCAAATTCATGGGAGAGTCTCTATTTTTTCTTTGGCATTATGCGAACAAATTTTGCTGCAACTTATAAGGATTCATAAATCCACCGGTATCACCAATTACTCTTGCAAACTTATTGCAGATTTTGACAAGGATATGTGCAACCATATGTCGTCACATATGATGGATGATCAGTCCATCCGTGGGTGATCAAGCTCACGAAATTCCTTGCTTATTTTCTAAATATCATGGTGAATACTCATATTATCAATTCCCTTATTCAAAGGGGCAGCATATCTTAAACAATTCAATAGAATGTTGCATACTTAACCGGAATGGCATGACCGGTTTGTCAATCATTAATCTCCATATAATCTTTCTGTTGTGCAATTTCGTTTTCAGATTTGATTTTGGCTGAGTTCTATTTGGGCTATTGTTGTCGTGGATGCTTAACTTATTTAGGGATTTTGGGATTCTCTGATTCTCCCCCTCGAGATAATAACATTTAATGTTCATTTTTCTCGTATTAAATCTCAAACTTAGGTAATTTAATATCAAATTTTGTTCCCTTAGACAGTAATTTTGAAAACATCATGCATTAAATAAATCAAAGTGTGCAACAAATAGCCA
>NC_027753.1:28984611-28990339 GCF_000695525.1 Brassica oleracea var. oleracea
GAGATTCTATTAGTTTGACTAGATTTCATATTTGGCCAATAGAAATTTCAATTTGGCCAAGCTTTTGCCTTCGGTCAAGGTCTTTTAAAGGTTGGCCAAGAGAATTTATATTTTGCATTTGATTAAGATTTAAGCTAGGCCAAGCTTCTACATTTGGCCAAGGCTTTAAAGATCATGCGATTGTTCATTAGGCCAAACATAAGTTTCGGCCAGACCAAATCCGAATGGTTCTAGGATTCTTATAGATTTCGGCCAAGGAGTAATTTTATGATCAGATTTTAAGTTTTAAACAAGTTCAAAGAAATGACAACATAGAAATGAAAAACACCAAAGCAAAGAAAATTAAGATTACAAATGTCAAAATAATTCTTCAGTCTTTTAGACAATCTGAAGTTTCATAATCCATAAGATCGTCTTTATCATGATTGAAATCATTTTCATCATCTTGATAAGTCATATGGGCTTCAGGATTCTTCCCTTTCAAACTCTCTTGATAGAGATCAACTAGATGCTTGGGAGTCTTACAAGTCTTAGCCCAATGATTGCCCATACCACATCTATCACACATTGATTTGCTTGAAGTGGTCGAGTGTTGAGGTTTAAATGAAGAGCCACGGCCGCGACCATGACCTCGTCCAAATGAGCCACGGTCACGCCCATGGTCTCGACCATGTTGATTCCCTCGCCCGCGGCCAAAGGAGCTTCGACCACGGCCACGTTCGTTCCTATTTCCTCGACCACGGCCATGATGGCCGTTTCCTTGGACGTGATGGGATTCTTTATTTTCCTCTATGGCGTGTGCTTCAGGTGGTGGGGCTGAACCAGGAGGTCTCATTTCACTGTTTCTCATCAATAATTCATTGTTCTGCTCAGCGAGCACGAGACAAGAAATAAGATTAGCATAGGTCATGAAACCTTTCTCACGGTACTGTTGTTGTAACAACACATTGCTTGTGTGGAAAGTAGAAAAGGTTTTCTCAAGTATATCCTGATCCGTAATACTTTCACCACACAATTTCAATTTTGAAACAATCTTAAACAGTGCCAAGTTATACTCGTCCACGGACTTAAAGTCCTAGATTCTGAGGTTCCTCCAATCAAACCGAGCCTTTGGTAAGATCACCGTTCTCTTGTGATCATATCTCGATTTCAGTTCATTCCAAAGATCTAAAGGATTCTAAATGGTCAGATACTGATCTTTGAGACTCTCAGTTAGATGACGGCGAATGATCAAGATGGCTCTGTATCGATCTTTCTCACTGGCATTATTGTCCTTGGTGATACACTCACCGAGTCCCTTGGATTTCGGGATGATCTTAGCATCAAGCGCCCATTGAAGGTAATTATCTCCAGAGAGATTTATGGCAGGAAAATCCAAGTTGTTGATTTTCGACATCTGAAGTCATAGATTGATAATTTTAGATCTTTATGATTAATTTCAATGTTCAAACAAAGCAATAAGCCTTACGGCCAAGAATCAAGCCTCACGGCCAAAACAGGAAACAAGCCGCACGATCAAGGATTCAAACAGTTCGTTTTAATGCATTCAGTTCATTGTGTAATTGCAATCCTAGCATAGATGGTTTCTATCAGTTCATATGATGCAATCAATACGGCAATGCACAAACATCAATCACTCGGCCAAGTCAAAGATCAATCATACAGCTATTTGATTTCAATTCAATACCACCCTTGCATAAAGTTCTAAGTGTAATTGCAATCAATCAATGTGATCAGTTTATGTATGAATGATGCAACAAGCCGCACGGCCAAGATATGATATGATCAAGTGATTTTAATTAAAACTATCAAGGCTATCAAAATAGGGTTTCAATCAATTTAATATCAAATTCGATGTTAAATCATCTTAGCAACAGTTCTATGTGATCAAAACAATCAATTCAGATTCAAATTCAAACAATCAAAATGATTTTCAAATTAGGGTTTAGGGTTTAGGATTTGGATTTTGATCTTAGATCAAAGGAGTTTGATTTGAGATTCAAAACCATTAAGGATTTCTATTTTAATTGATCAATAGATCAATCTCGATTTAGGGTTTGGGGTATCGAACTTTTGAGCTTCGATTTACTCATTAGGGTTTTGATATATTATCCTATGGTTTTGATTCATAAAGATTAGGATTTTAGGGTTTCATTCTTTATCAAACAATCCAAATTCGATTATAGGTTCTTAGGTTTCGAATTACCTTTAACCTTAGATGATTGTTGAACTGGACCACCAAAGAGATGAACCGCGGGCTGATCGGGAACGGAACGCGAGCTGTCCAACGTGCTGATCGAGTCGCGAGCTGATGTTGTCGCGAACGGAAGCACGAATGGATTGAGGCTGATCGGAGACGCGAGCTGGAATGGATCGAGTTGCTTCTATCAGGTCGCGAACGTCTGATCGGGAACGCCTTGATCGTCTGGCGCGGACGAGCTATGGACTCCTTTTGATCCGAATGGAAAAGCGAGTTTGATAACACGGGCAGCAACTCCTCTCGTCTTGAACTTCTTGTTGATATTAGAATTTAATTTCCTCGGCTCATGAAACAATACGAGGAGCATTAGATAACATGGACGCCAACAAGATAACATGAATCAACTAAGGTATGATAAACTTATCTTGCACAGGAGTTGAGTTCGGCTAGAAAATCCTAGTAGGAATCGGCGTGCACTGTATCTGTGCGTGAGGGCGCGTCGGTGGTCAGATCGACAAGCGGTTTACACTGACTGATTCGTCTCGGCAAGGGCTTTAATTTGATATATTGATCGTTTTCTGGGTCCTCACGGTTTGAGAGAACGACCTCTTTGAAGTTCCGAGGCAGATTCCTTTGCGTTTAGGGTTTGATGATTTTCGGCTGAGTTGAAGAATATTTCGTGGGGGCTTAGGGCTAGAGGCTATCGTGCTGATAACGTGTTATGAAAATAAGGGGAAATTCTGTATCTTTATTAGATAATAAGGAACCCTTTATATAGGGAATTACATAAGTATGAAACCCTAATACAATATGGGTTAGGAAATACAAAGACATAAGAATATAGGCCTTCGAATACGGGCTTCCACCAGACCTTGGTTTATAACAAAAATGTATTACTTTTGTTACCGTTTCATTTTAGTTGATAAATGTATTATTCTTTTTTGTCATTTATTGGATTGAATTTAATTTAAACGTGATATTACACAAACTCGGCAAAGATATCAAATCTTTTGGGAAATTTCTAAATTTGGAACCAAAACACAGAACTATTGTCCCCTTACAATTGTTTTTGAGAATGTTGTCCCCTTAGAACTATTAGGTAGTGTTAATACGAAAACCCCCCTATAATTATCTAACTAGAAAACTTAAGATAAAACAATTCTAATTAATATTCTTTTAAAATATTATTTTTACATAAGGTAAAAACAACAAAGGTAGAAAATAGAAGAAACTAAACCATTTTCTTCTTCACACCGTAACCTACGGCGATCTTGGTCGTCATCTTCTCCCCGGCCTCTTGCTCTCCGGCATGAAATCTTAAGCGCCGGCGAACCCTTCTCTGTTTCCTTTTCACTCTTCTCTGTTTCTTCTTCCCTCTCAGCTCGCTATCCTTGCGGTTTCTCAAAAGCACTGACCTTGTTCTCTCAGCCGACGAAAAACGCGACGATAAACGGCGCCGGAACAAGATAATCATTCGCGTTTGTGACCAATAGCTCTACTCCTTTTGTTCTTCCTCAAACACCATTCATCCTTTCGTAATTGAAGGTTAGGGTTTTGAGATCCCCAATTTTTTTTTTTTTGATTTTGTTTATGTACATGCTTTAGAAATAGAAAATGGGTTTCATTAGAACATATATTCGATGTAAGAAACTGATTTAAGTTCTTCAATGATCTAACCTTATTGCACCTTTGTGTGATTATGTTTTGCGCATGATGTGGAGAAATGTAACCGTGTGCTTTTGTGAATAGACATGTAACCGTGTGCTTTTGTGGTTAACAGGAATGGAAATTGAGCTTCCAAAATGCATAGCTGAAGCAGGGGCTGAGCATCATGTTGATAAGATTAACAACACTTGTAGGTTGACAGTTCTGGGGCTAGTGAAGAAGCAACTTGAGGATGAGTACAATGAAGTTTTGAGAGACCCTGTATTTGGTCTGATTTTGGCTATTAATGAGCATGAAATCAGATACTCAGGGAAGGTTATTCACAGCTTCATCTGCAAAATGCTAGACATTTCAAAGCGTCGCGAGTTATGGTTTAGCTTTGCTAGGAAGCCTCTTCGGTTTTCTATGCAAGAGTTCTACGCTGTGACAGGTCTCAGACGTGAAGCAGACAAAGACACTGATTTTGAAGCTTGGAGAAATGATAAGGGGTTTTAGGGCACTTTGCTGAAGCAAAATGGAGAAGTAGACATGAAGATAATTAGGCTGAAGCATCTTACGGAGTGCAAGGACTGGTCGCATGTGGACATGGTCAGACTAGTCTACCTTTGTGTTATTTGTTTTCTGATGGCTAAGGATGAGAAGATCAATATCCCTCATGCATACATAGATTAGTGATGGATTCTGATAAACTGAGGAAGTATCCGTGGGGTCTTCATGCTTACGATCTGCTTCTGGATTCCATAAAGAAAGCAAGGTTCAAGTTGAAGAAGAACAGTTATGTATTAGATGGATTCTCCTATGCCCTACAGATTTGGCTTATGGAGGCGATTCCAGACATTGGGACTTTGCTGGGTCAAAAGTACAAGGAAGGCATAACCAGTGTAAGATGTCAGAACTGGTATGGAAATAGAAAGGTTTCTTATCATGATATCACTGCTCTAGAGACTGCACTTGGAAAGGTGAACATAAACATCAAATTTATTTACTTGTTCATAACTTATAAATACTGATGTTCTTTGTTTTTGTATTTACAGAAAGCGGTTGTGTTTCCATTCATATCTGATACTGGAAACAATGATGTCGTTGCTAGTGTGAGATTCAAAAGGGATGATGAGAAGAAAGATGAACGAGTTGACAAAATTATTTCTTTGATCAATGCAAAATTTGATTGGAGCAAATTCATTTGGCAAGTTGAGGAAGATATGCGAGCCCACTTTCTCACATCAGCCTCTATTAGATATTTCCCAATCGCAGGACTAATCGAGCAAATATCTGTAAAGATCTTCTGAAAATCAGCAACTCAATAAGCTTTAGAAGCCTTTGCAACCAAACCAACCAAACCTTTCCCATGGTAATAAGTTACAACATTATTTAGCAAGCGGTGAATGCAAATTCCATGATGAGATTGAGGGTACACGTTTGCAATAGCTTTACCAAGTGAGGTATTCCTATCAAAGACAAAAGCTAAACTCTGTTCATCAGCAACAACCACTTTAAGTTGTCTCATAAACCAGTTCCACGAGAGGTCATTCTCTGAGTCAACAACTCCAAATGCAAGTAGATATAAATTTTAGTTTCCATCCAAAGCAGTAGCAACTAGTAAAACACCTTTGAATTTGCTCTTCAAAAACGTCCCATCGAGAACAATAACTTTTCGAATGGCTCTGTAAAAACCTCGGACACACTGCCCAAATGAGATGAAAAGGAATCGGAATCTCCCATCCTTGTCAGTCTCGTAAGATGTATGTGACCCAGGATTAGCTTCCTTCATCATGTACAAGTATTTGGGAATCTTCGCATAACTTGTTTCTGGAATGCCTCTCATTGTGTTGATAGCATACTCACGCGCATCCCACGCTAAAG
>NC_027753.1:28990356-29002826 GCF_000695525.1 Brassica oleracea var. oleracea
ATCCCGCTCAATGTCTTGTTCGTCGAAATTGGTTTCACCAGAATTCACATCTGAATTTTCATTCGTATGTCCCTCCATTATGGCCGCACTAGATGCTTGGTTATTCAAGTTTACACGTGCCTCCCTATCGAGATTCTCATCCTTTGACTGAAGACACACACACAAGCGCGTGGAAGGTTTGGTCCTCACATTGGTTAGAATTTTTTTAACTTGCCGGTCGTTGCTGATGATAACCGGAGGAGACTCAAGAGTATTAATCAACTCAGAAGGTAAGTAGCTTAACTCGAGATTGACCAGGGTTAGATCGATTCCAAAGTCATCAGAAACCATCAACTTTAGCTTCTCAATGGTTGAACTTCCATCCAAATTCAGTAACCTACCTCCTTTTGCTTTATCAGCAAGAAAACTCCTTCCCTTTCTAACTGATGAGTTCCACAAACCACAAGAAGAATATATATGCATCTTAGTAAACTAGATTGACAAAACACAAAGGAGAAGAAACATAGAAGAGATCGTTGAGGAAGAAGACTTCCAAAAACGATTTGCAGTCAATATTTGGTAAAAAAAATTAAAAAAAGTAAAGAAAATACTTTCAAGATCCTTCAGATATCTACTAACCGTTTTTGGCCTTAATTTTCGGAATTTTGAAACAAATTTGGTAGAAACGAGATTCTACCAGTGGAAAGATATAAAAGACAACGTAGAGCAAACATTCTACCGACAATAGTTAAAAGCGAAATTAGCAGAATGTAGAAATTACAGGTACTAGGAATAGTAGATTGTTTTTCTACCATGGTAGATGGATGAAAATTTGGTAAGTTACGTTTTCTAACTCCAGTAGATTGTAGTTTTCTTAGCAGATTCTACCATTTATTTCACCGTAGATGTAAGATCAGATCTTCTACCAGTTTTAGGGAGTTATTGAAATTCTTCTATCAAACATAATTTTTTCACCAATATATTTTTCATAAGTACTCATGTATGTTAAGATCATGTTCTGTATTTTTATTTATTTATTTTTGCTTCTCAATTAATTTATATGAATTTTTACAAAGTGTAAAGGTAGTTATAGTCAAAAACTGCCAAAAATTGATTTTGTTCTAAGGAGACAATAACTAAGATAAGTTGTTCCAAATTAGCAAATTTCCCAAATCTTTTCGGAAGGATAAGCCGGCGCGGTAAACATTTACCACCCAAGCCAAAGTTACAAGCAATAACAATTACACAATTAAAACTAAGACCGAGGAATGATAAGATTTCTAGGACTTCTGGAACACACGCAACATCATCGAAAGTAAAATTTTATTTTTTAGACCGAGGAATGAGAAATGTATTATCCTTTTTGCTTTTTATGTTCATTTGATTGGTGAAAAATTAGGATTGAGAGTAAAATTTAAATTCAGAGTAAAGTTTTACTCTAACAAATACACTCAGTCAAAGCCGATATGTTTCGAGTAGACAATTTACTCGTTTCAAGAAGTTCGGTTTTCTCAAAGTTCATTTACAAATAAGAGTAACTATATACAACTACATTTATAAGAACTAGACTAGAAGTATAGTGATGGATCTAATTTGATTAGCTTTGTGTATACATTAGAAGCAGATGAGAACTAGAAACGATATTTTAATTTTATTGTTTCTCCACTAGTTCTTTTTATAGTGTTTGATTAGTAACATTTGGTATACTCACTTCACCCAAAATCATTTTGGATTTGGCTTGGTTGGTTGGTTTGGTAACGTCTAAACCCGAATTCTAAACATCTATCTTTTTCAAGGGCTTCAAATATATACAGTGACGACAAAGTTTCAGACAAGGGACATGATGAGATCAGGAACATCATCAGGAGATTTAACAAGTACAAGATTAATTTACACCCTTCTTACTCATTTAACACGAAACCAACGCGCTTCACGCGCCACGAGCAACAGCGGATGCTCCGGCCACCATCTTGACCTCTTGATTCTCCGCCGAGAAACTGAAATTGGTAGGCGCGTGAGGACCAATCAGCTGAACCGCGGCGTTATCATAAGCGAGAGCGGCTTCTTCGGCGGTGTCGAAAGTTCCCAGCCAAAGACGATCACGTCGCCCCTTGAGAGCTCGACCGCACCTGATCTCAGCCGCCCATTTCCCCCACGGCCTCTGCCTCACTCCACGGAACTTCTTCTTATTCTTCTTCTCCGCCGTCGCCGCCTTGAGAATCTCCGGCGGAATCCTGATCTTGAACCGCGTCTTGCAGACATCTAATCTGTTGTCGGAATCGGAAGAGTCGATTACGATCTCTTTGACGAGGCGTTTCCCACGGCGGCGAGCCTGGGATGCTTCAGAAAGCTGCTCCGCCTCTTCTTCGCTGCTAGAAGAATCGGTGGCTTCTGCGTCGGTGAATGAAATTCTGACTATACGCTTCATCTGAGACTGAGAGTGAGGGTTTGGATTGCGAATTTTGAATATTGGTGGGGTTGGGTGACACCCTAAAAAGAAGGGAGATGCTTTTGATGCTTCAGAATATGTTTTTATCCTCTCAGAATCTCTTTTTCCTTTCTTTCTACATTTGAATTTTTTTTATTTATTTTATAACCAATCATGAATCATCTGCAAACAAAATTTCGTTTTGTTTAGGACATGAATGACGACATGGGAAGTAATAGTTTTGTCATAAAATCGATAAGGTTAATAGGTGCCAGGCCCATACGGTCCATTTAAATTTGTGAGATTAATACTTGTTTGTTTTTCTTTTCCAACAGAAAATAGTATTATTTGGTTTGTTTAATGATATAAAATAATATCATTAATTAACAAGCTGGGTGGCATGGATTACGAGAGATCACTGCGGGCAAGTAACTCATCATGCTAGAGATGCCTTTACTCGGTCGCCTAATCGTTTAGTGACAGAGCTGCGTGGTACAATATGGGTGATGAAGAGCGTAAAAGATTTGAGAGTCCAAGATGTGGTAATTGCTTCAGACTACCATGAGATAGTAAAAGCTATTGCCACGCCTGAACTATGGCCTCAGTATAAAGCTTTGATGGATCCAATTTCTGCGTTGAAAGGTAGCTTTGCAAGCATAGTTTTTTGAAGTGGAGAATGTTGCAGCAAACTCGATTGCAAGAGACATTGCTCGAAGTGTGCTACGAGATGGGCAGTTCAATTCTTACTTATCATTTGAAGGCCCTTCTTGGTTGCATGATCAGATTCAAAGAGAAACAATCATAGACAACATTTGATTCTTATTTAGAATGTTGTCATTTTAAGCTCTCTACTATCATAAGCATACTAAGGTTTTTTGGTTTGTGTTTGAGGTTCATATCCTCTCCATTATTGGAATAAATTTAGACGTTAAAAAAAACAAGCTAGATGGCATGGAAATTAGTGCTAGAAAAAAAAATTTGATCCAAAAGATCAAATGGAAACCGACTCAAACTAAAAAAATTTCAAACTGAACTCGACAAAACACAAATATTGAATACATTCTAAACTACTATATCTAAAGAATTATACCAAATTATATCTAAAGAACTATACCAAAGTATATCTAAAAATACTTCGGGATGGACTTAGACATTCGTGGGTTAATTTTTTTTTTTTTTGGGTTTTAATGACACTGGATCTCCAGAGTGGATATAAAGTGTGGTGAAATCCTTCTCCAATAATCTAAAATAATTTGAGCCATGAAGTAAAATACCATGTATTTTGCAAGTGCACAGTTCATGCCACTTTTGGTACGAATGCTTACATTGCATTGATTATACAATGTTAGTAGGAGTTTTCAAGCGGGTCACCTTGTTCACCAAGAAACAAATTAAGATCCATCAAATTGTTTACAATAAAGATTTACCTTTTTCCTTAGATTTATGTGGCATCCCTTGAACATTATCAACAGTGAACTTGAAGAAGATGATAACGTAGTGCGTAAGGGACAAAAGCGAAAACGTGCTACGAAAACAGAAGTGCTGATCAAGCCTCTCTGACCGCATAACCTCTTAGACTCGTGATGAATCCAAGTAAAGTGGCAGTTGGAGTCGAATACTGCAAAAGAAGCACAAACTTGAACATTGGGTATGAGGAAATGAGATTCCGTTTCAAGAGATTTCATCGGGATGTCAAGCCACTGCGACACCTGAATATGCTGCGTCTACAGTGCTTGTGGAGCATCAATGATCTCATGTTGGTCGACCTCCCAAATCCCCATGTGAGTTTCCTAATTATCTTTTGACTAGTCTCTTTTGCTCAAATATTAGTCACTTCCCATTAATGGGCAAAACTTAATTTTGTTTATGAGGTTGTCGAGTTGGCTGATTTTTTTATGGTATATATAAGTGTGACTTCTACTGGTTTAAGCTCTCAAATTTTGTAATATCTTCAGGTTGAAGTGGAAACAAACAAAAATGGGAAGCTAGAAAACTCTCAGGTTAGCAGTTTGCTCCAACTATATTCTCATATAATTTAGCATTTCAGATTATAGAATGAAAAAAAAAAACTAACCAGAACACACACACACACAAAAAAAAAAACTTAAGCTGTTGTGTCTGAATAAATTTGCTTTGAAGATAAAAAAATGGTAAACTTTACTTACTAAGAATGAACTAGCTAGCATATTATAAATGATATCGTCCAACTACTAATTCAAGAGAGTTGAGACATAAAAAAAATCCAGACTCTAATGTGTAATTAAAGCAATCCACCCTTCAATTAATTGCTTAGTTAAAGTAAACCTCCTCGAAGCAGGTTAACCACCCAACCCACTTTCAATTCCCACTCTCTCCACCCTACGCGTGAAAACCACGCAGATATCTCATGCGAAGATCTTCATCGTAAGTGTCTTAGATGAAGATTCGTGAATCACACACGCTGATGGAGGAACGTGTGCTATTACTGTTAACAATCGCGTTTAAAAATAAAAAAAAAAAGGTTCAGAACCGACTGACCGGAGATCGAAGATGTGTACCTGAGAGAATCCTTGTCTTCTTCATACATACTCTCCAACTTGTTCACGTCTCTCTCTCTCTCTCTCCTTGAAAACTATTCCTCTCTCCGGCAAGATCTCAATCTCCGGGACTCGCGAGATCTACGCATGAGCTCTCTCTGAGCTTCTGATTTTGATCGATGGGAGCTGAGAAGAAATGGCTATTCACACTCTTCTCCGTAGTATTCATCTCCGTCTTCCTCCTCCTCTTACTCTACTCAATCTCCGCCTTCACCTCCAGCCCTTTCCCTTCCCCTCTCCGCCACGGCCCTCACTACCCGCCGTCTTTCGCTTACTACATAACCGGCGGTCGTGGGGACAAAGACCGGATCTTTCGGCTACTACTCGCGGTTTACCACCCTAGGAACCGGTACCTTCTCCATCTCGGCGCTGAAGCTACCGAAGCCGAGAGGGTGGCTCTTCTCTCGGAGGTGAAGTCTGTTCCCGCTGTGAGTGCTTTCGGGAACGTTGATGTGTTGGGGAAGGTTGATCGGTTGTCTGAGAATGGCGCTTCGAAAACGGCTAATACTCTTCACGCTGTCTCTATCTTGTTGAAGCTTGATGGCTCTTGGAGTTGGTTCATTGAGCTTAGTGCCTTGGATTATCCCCTCATTACTCAAGACGGTATGTGTTACTCTTAGCTTTAAGTAGAAATGTGATCAGTGTTATTGATAAAGACAATGATCTCTTTCATTGCAAAAGACATTGTTTTTGATATTTATTGCATCCACTCACTTGTTCTGTTTGTCTTCTTGTTTTCTTTCAGACCTGTCTCATGTGTTTGCCTCGGTGAATAGAAGCCTCAACTTCATTGACCACACTAGTGACCTTGCTTGGAAAGAGTAAGTAGATGTTTTTATAAGTCTGTTACTTTTACATTTTTGGTGGAGATTATGAATAATGTGATCTCTCTATAGGTCTCAGAGAATCAAGCCTATTGTTGTTGATCCGGCATTTTACTTAGCTAGAAGAACACAGCTCTTCACTGCTACTGAGAAAAGACCAACACCGGATGCTTTCAAAGTCTTTACAGGTTAAAACATTCAGTACCTAAATAATACTCTCTGTGGCTACGGGCCGGTCCTGGGCAAAACCGAATGAACATTCGCCTATGGTCCCTAAATGTTTTAAAGAAAATTACATAGACACTAGATCCTCAAATTTGAAAAATAAATTCTACTAAACTGTCTACAACCTCCATAATCTCAGGGCCGGCCCTATGTCCCTAATGTTTCTGCTTTGTTATATCACGCAGGCTCGCCGTGGACAGTACTAAGCAGGTCTTTTCTTGAATACTGCATATTCGGTTGGGAGAACTTACCAAGAATCCTCCTCATGTATTTCAACAACGTCATCCTCTCTGAAGAATGCTACTTCCACACGGTGATCTGCAACGCCCCCGAGTTCAGTAACACGACGGTCAACGGAGACTTACGGTACATGATATGGGACAGTCCGCCGAAGATGGAGCCGCACTTCCTTACCGTATCCGACTTCGATCAGATGTCTCAGAGCGGAGCAGCTTTCGCCAGGCAGTTCAAGAAAGACGATCCGGTTCTTGACATGGTCGATAGAGAGATTTTGAAACGGGGGCGGTACAGGGTCACTCCTGGAGCTTGGTGCGCGAGCCGTGGTAGCTGGTGGAACGATCCTTGCTCGGAGTGGGACGATGTTAATGTGGTTAAAGCTGGGCCTCAGGCTAAGAAGCTTGATGAGACGATAATGAATTTTCTTGATGATTTGAATTCGCAAACTAATCAGTGCAAGTGAAGTAGAAGGGTGGGAAAGCATTATATACACGGGACACGACACGAGATTTACATTTGTTTCTGTCTGTAAGGTTCATTCTTTGGGCAATAGTGGCGCTGTATTTATACGAGGAGAAGAGAAAAGGAAATATTTTCTTTTCTCTTCTCCCAAATTTTGTAATTCCTGACAGAACCAATGTTTCACTATTCGATGAACGTTTGTTCTTGGTGTATCTGAGGGTGGATTTAAAGAAGGGCGCCTGCGGGTTCAGGTCAAACGGTTAGTTCAGTTTGGGTTATTCGGTTTTTGGTTAGTTCGGTTAGCATTATCAATGTGCATTGCAAGGCTTGAAAAAACATGATGAGGTTCTTAAATGAAGTGGAACAGAGTAATTGCAAGCCAAGCCCTCACGTTTTCTGTAGTTTGATCAATGGACTTGGCCGGCTCCAAGTCCTCAAAGAGTTCAGGGGTTCCCCTTGAATCTCCCGCTTACAATGCACTAGTAGGAGCTTTTTGCTGGTCATAGAGGATGGAAGACGCATTCAAGGCCCTGGAAGAGATGAAATTAGAAGGGACTGGGCCAAATGCTAGAACTTATGTGATCAAGGTGAGGATGTTCGTGTCGTGCATCAAAAAATAGAATTGGGTCTTCGGGCCTAAAACTTCTTAGTTATTCAGAAAAAAAAAAGAAAAGAGAGTTGGATATGGCGATCAAAATTGGGTTTAGATAAACGGAAAAATTGTTCTTTAAGGAATCCACATGTTCTCAAGTTCGATACCAATTCTGTGCCATGAGAACAAACCAGACAAGGCTTGTGAGTATTTTCAACCAGATGTTAAATGTGGGTATCAAAACACCAGGTTATATGTTTAGCTCTTAAACAAGCCATACCCGATGAATGCCGGAAATATAAAGTGGCGGATTCGGCTGTGAAGATGGATAGGCTGAGAAACACCCAAAAAAAAAAAATTTCTTTTGAAAAATAATCCATCCGTTTCCGAAAGTAAAATTTTCTAGAGTTTATTTTGTTCCACAAAAATAGATTTCTTTTTATATATTTTTAAGGTACTTTTATATATTTTTGAAAAACATTAATTGTGAATATTTGAATTGATTAAATTTTATTGGTGGATAGCTACTGGAAAGTGTATTGAAAAATAAATTGTAAATTAAATTGTAAATATTTATTAAAAAAAGGGTAAACCGCTACCCGGCGAAAGAATGTTAAATCACCGGTAGCCACGTGTTAGGGATATCTGAGTGTAGTCAGATTTGAATTCAGCTTGCTTAGCGACGCTGGAACGTCATGCTACCACCCGACCACTATCACATGATTTGTAAATATTTATTATATTCTTAATAAAGTGAAAACTCTAAAATATCTTACTTTCGATTACGAGAAACAGAGGGAGTTTACATTAATCATTATGTGAACTGAACTTTAATGATGATGTAGCATACAAACCACTAGACTATAGTTCATGGTCATTGGTCAATCTCAAAAATCATCAGTTTTGAGTTTCTGTCTAATTTTATCACCGAGAGTTTTCAGCAAAGGGTTTCAGGTTTTCTTGTAAATAGTTCTAGAGACCAAGTGCTAATGAGATTCTAAGTGTACTAAGATCACACTGGTCTTGTGAAATGGTGAGAGGCTAAAGATTTCACGGTTACAAATCAAAAGTGTTGTTTGATCATATGCACTGTATAATTACAGTTCGGTAAAACTTTTTTACTTGGTGAGTTTCTAATAGTCTCGTTTTTTTTGTTGTGAATCCACTGTTTCATGTATTGATCCATCATCTTTGCATAGAGGTTCTCGCTTCTCATATTTGAGTTTATGACTTCCACACTACTACTACTATCATTATGTTCCACTCGGCCTCTGTTCCAACTAGATCCGGAAGAATATAAGACCCAACTATAAATGGAAATCAAACTATATAAAAAACTGATAATATTTTCATATGATGATATTTCAACACATAGGACAATCGTTTCTTCAAATTTTTTATTGCATAATAGATTTTTTGTGTGTTTTCTATTTACTTCCATTTTAATTAATTTGGTATTTCTTTTGTCAACTAATTAATTCGGTCTAATCACCCATAGTCAACAAATACAAGAGTGAGCATGGTTAAAAAAATCAAAATAAATTTTGGAATAATATATAATCGAATACAAACCAAAAGTATAAAACCGGACAAAAAACGAAATACTAGAAAATTTCTAACACATAAGATATATATAACCGACAAACCCGACGGAAGAAAGTCTAATGGCTTAGAAAACGACCATTAAAAACAGAACTAGAACACCTTTGCTCAAAGAAAAACATAACACCTATGCTTTGTTTTCTTTCCTTCGATTAATAATTCCGCCGGTTGATAATTGTTGAATCTAAATTCGACATATTTAACGATAACAAAAATTTGGTGATATATTTAAAAGAACATGTATTACGTAGTTATAATTCGGCAAAAACAATTTTTTTTATTATAGTTAAACATCTATATGTTTTTTCTAAACCAAACAGTTCGTAATTATTACAATAGAATTAGATTGTCAAATAGATGAGCCTATGATAAAATTAATTTTCTCTGAGATATTAGAAAAGTAAAAAAATTTGATGAATAATTTTGCTTTGAGATAATTCTCTCGGGTGATTGGTTGTGGCTGTAGATGCTTTAAATAAAAAAAACACTAGTTTAGAGTCAATCAATCAAGTTTTCTTTAAAAAAAAACCTACATCAAAAGAATTTCTAAAAAATAAAAAATGGTTGTAAAAAACTTAACTTTCAGAGCAAAAAATTAGTGATTTAGAAAGTACATCAATGAAAGCTATATGAAATAAATCTACAGATTAAATTCTACAATAAAAAATATAAAGCTACCGTTCTTACCGATTTAGAAAGTTATATGTTTTATGTCATTTTTCTCCTTTGATGTCTTTTCATATTTTTCAAAATTGTTGTTTCTTTTTTTTTTTTTTTTTTTTGAAAAAATGGGAGGTTTTTTTAATCGGAATAAAAATTATGGAAATTTTAATTAATATTTGCTATTTTTCTTCATGATGAGATTCACAATAATAATTAAATTAATAATATTTTATTTGAATACATATCTACACGATATCTTTTCTATTTAATATACTATATTTCCAATATTTATGTTGATGAAACACTAGGTGATATTGCTATCTGCCATTGGATTAAGAATTATAAAATCAGTGATCTATAAGATTTATGAAAATTAGATTACCATCCGGAATGAAATTTAATTATTTACTACAATCATTTTTTTTAACCAAGCGTCCGTGGTCGGATGGCACAAGGCGTTACGTGGATCTCTAAAAAACCCGATTTTTCTTTGGTATTTTATATATTTTTTTTCTTATTCTACTTTATGTTAATCTTATCAAGGATGGTTCCATGAAAAAATGCATTGTAGAATCAAAAGACAGAATATTCCACCAGAATGTATAGCTCTCCACCAACACTAATAACACACACAAAAAACCTTCATCCTAAAGGATCTCGAGTTCTAAGAAGATTAATCCATAAAATTTTCATTAACGTTTGGGAAAAACAATCATGAGCAACATTTGGTTTGCACCGGTTAATATGACTCGCCACCGGTTAAAAATCATGAGAAATTCTTTCTCCTCTATCATCTCCCTCTAAACTCTCTCGACCACAGACGTTATCTGCTCCGCTTCTGGCACGTTCGTCCGCGTGCGGCCGCCGGAGGGCTCCTTCTCCCTTGCTCCTCTTTTCTCTTTGCTGTCCGTCGACTCTCCTCCTTCCTTGCCGATATACTTGTGGTTCTGCAGTAGGGTTTTGCTCGGATAAGAAGTCGCGCGCGAGGCCTCTCAGACCCGGTGTCGTCTCTGCTACTGGTGGTATCACGGTGAGGTTCTGGAGCGGTTAGTTTGGCGGGTGGACAATGTAAAATTTATCTTCAATTTATAGAAGGCAGTATAAAAAAATTCACCATTATAATTATATAATTCTCAAATAAACAATGAAAAAAAAAATTATTTCGGTATTTCATAGGGGCAGAGCTGCCCCCTTACCCCCTACCTCCCTCCGACTGGATCTAATAAAAAAAATGTATATACCCATGAAAAACAAAACACATACAACATACCAAACAAAAAGGAAGTCCATCGTTGTACTATCACTAACGCCCAACAGTAACAGTCCAAATGAAGCTAAACCAACAACAGACACAAAAAAGCTTGAAATAATATGATTTTTTTTTTTTTTTTTTTTTTTTTGGGTTTAACCTGTGGGTACCCCGGGCCTATGGAATGGCCCAGACGAATTCCAAGGGGAGGTGCAGCCCACGGATAGACCCTCTCTCCGAGTATGCAAATGGGCCCTAAAGCATGGACCCATATCCGCGTGGGGTATCCAGAGACATCATGAGGTAGTTCCCTCTGGCAGGGTTCGAACTCGCAACCTGGGTGCAGGAAGGAGCCCGTCCTTACCATTGGGCTATGATGTTCCGGACATAATATGACTTTCTTTTGGAAGAGGAAATACAAAAATAAGATTTCTAAGCACATATACACGAAATTTGTAATTTTCAAATTTTTAATGCAATTTGTAATTTTCATAAAACATATCAGTAGTTTTGTATTTCTGGTACATCAATAAGGTTAGATATCAATATTATTTGGTGAAATATTTGATTTGCTTAATTAAAGCTGATATCGTGTAGTCGTTATGGATATGAAGATTCGACACGACCCATGCATGTGCGTAGTTATAACTAGATTTCCTATATATGTTGAAAATCCATATTTCTCTCGAGAAAAATATTTGGTTATTCTGATTTCGTATGATGATTCCTAATTTCTTTTAGACTACTATCAATTTTCAACATAGGAAATCTAGTTTGTAGTTATAAGTTAACTAATACATGGTTGGACACGTAACCCTAATTCCCTTTTTAACAATCATTTTTTTTTTTAACAACCAATATCTTTATAAATAAAGTTGACATATCTTTCTTCTCAGGCGTCCACGTCGCTTTGGAGAGAATGGGAAAAGATGACACGTGTCATCCTCTCTTTCAAAGATAATTTTTTTTCGGTTTGCCCAAATCTTAATCCTTCATTTCGTCTAGATTTTTCTCGCCTACTGCGAAACTTGATAGTCACCGGTTACAAATCAAAGGTTCACCCACATCATCCACTAATTAATCATTTACTCTCCCCCTTTAGTTTAGTAATCGATTCAGTTTTTGAGATCCCGAATAATCTGAGAGGATTTTTAATTACGATGGCGACTAATCTGAGGTGGAGGATTAGCCAGAGATGGAAGGAAAGTGGGTAGGGAGGACGCCGGAGGGAGTGGGACTGGTGGTGAAGCTAGCTGGCGGCGATTAAGTAGCAGACAGGGATGATTGCGAAGGTGGCGCGTTTTGTTGATCATAAAACAAGAGATAAGTATTTTTGTGAGTGACTGATAGCTTATTTTCTTTGCAGTAAACTGTCAAAGAATAATACTGAACATAATTTGCAGTGTCGCCACCTGCTAAAAAGATATGTGGAACTTTAAGTCAATGACATATGATGATCCAATGAAGTTTGGGTTTGGCTCACCAGGAATCAAAGATAAGAAGAAGAAGAAGAACAAGAAAAGAAGAAGAACAAGAAGATGATGAAGAAGAAGAAGGCCTTCAAGCTGTGAGTGTAAACATACACTATATGCTTCTTTGATCATGTATACGCCTAAGCTAATGTGGTTCAATC
>NC_027753.1:29003048-29010345 GCF_000695525.1 Brassica oleracea var. oleracea
TTTGTTGGTTGTTTAATATTCATGCGGGAAATTGTCTCCTTCTTCACTATTTGGTAAAGCTAGAGGAAACTGTGCAACAAATATACTATGGTTAAATTAAATATATGATGGGGCTGATTATTTGAATTGTTTGAGCTTGAGATTTTTTCTTTGTCAACTAGCAGGAGATTTACTTATATAATTTGTACTGTGATGCTTGATTTACGTGATTTCTTTTTATGTAAGGTAGCAAGTAGGACAATATTTTCTTTTGATCAAACAAGTAGGACAATATACTCAAAAGTATTATTATCAGGCCAAGCCATTGATTTAGAAGAGTAAATGTTTAACTGTGATGGATAAAACACACTGACAGGAAGAAAAGGAATAAAACAATAAATCACCACAATGAATTACATATGTGAATAGCAGAAACTCCAAAAAGAGAAAGCTTGATAGCATTTGAAGAAAAGGATGTATTGTCCTGAATATCATAATTACCCATGGTTTAAGTAATCGGTGACTACCATCTCCAATTAGATGAACATTGTTTGGTGACAATACATCTATCTACATATATAAATAAATAATAATAATAATAAAAAATATATATATATAATATTTTTGTTCATCTAAATAAATACCTAGAAATGAAAAGATATTTTGTGAAATCATTTTAACTGTAATTAAAAAGTGAGGAAACAACCAAACTTACAATATCTACGAAATAAATATCAGTCCCATCTTTTACAACAATATTATATGTCTACCACCGTAGCTTGAATTTGCGAGCATGTAACTTTGTTCAGCATGGACAACTGTGTAGTTACAGATACATATGAAAGAAAATACCTTCAATAAAATATCAATTATGACCACTTTATTTGACAAAACCACAGATCAAATCTAAACAACTTACATGGATTCATATTTTAAGTACACAAATATACTGAATGAATGAAATGTAAGAAAAAAAGTTTCCTAAGCAATAACTCAGTAACTACAATCTATAGAAAGAAAATAAGAGTAACTAAAAATTAAAACAACACGGACATATGGCTATATTTTCTTCACCAAACATAATAATTTTTGTATAACGTTGATATTTATCTATACGGTATAATAATAGAAAAAAACTCTACCATGATTTTTTTATTAAAACTGAAGTTAAAAAAAAATACTTGCATAGTTTGGATGAACTTGGTAAAATACAATGACCATACAAAAATACATAAATCTAACATGAATGTACATAACTTAATAAAACGACTCTAAAAAATAGCTCTTCGAGCATAAATCAAAATTGAACACTGCTCTCTTTCGAACCATTTAAATACTGTATTATAAATTTAGCCAAATAAAGCGACCTAAAGATCCGGTCTCCTTACATTCAACAAAAAATCTATCCCTTGAAATTTAAAATTCACACATATAACCAAACAATAGAACTAAGAAAATAAAAAACAAATATTAAAAATAGCTAATGGATATCAAAATTAGATAATGTTTATCCATTATTTGTTCGTTTATAATATCATTTTCAATCAATACTGATTTTAAAATGTATAATAAATTAATATAATATATATATTTATATAAATAATTTTTAATATAACTTTCCGCCCGTAGGGCGGGCTAACCCCTAGTATATAATATAATACAAGTTTTTAATGAGAGACGCTGGTTGATACGGTGCGGGTATTGGATAATAATAAGATATATGTATATATAGGACAATTCTTTCAAATAGTTTTTTTTTAAATTTTTTTGTTAAAAAAACAGCTTTAAAAAAAAATAACAAAAATAATTTTTTTTATTTTGAAAATTTTAATTTTAATTTTAATTTTTTCTTTATTTTTTTTTGAAATTCTATACTTAAAACCCTAAGTCTAAATTTATTTTTTACATATGGTAAACATGTATTTTTTACATTTTAATAAAATTTATTTTTATCATTTTTTCATTGAATACTATTTTTACGAAAAATTAAATGGGCTATTCTAAAAAATGTCTCATATATATATATATATATATATATATTTTTTTTTTTTTTTTAAATACGTATAAAATGTGTGTGGGACTATGAGATTACCCACAGTGGGTAAATATACCGCACGCTCTAAATGGAAGGAAGGCGCATAACACAGCCACACGTGAGTCAACAAACCAATGGGTTTGTGTGATTGGTTGACACGTGCGGCGCTCTCTAATCCAGATGTTTTATTTGTCGTTATCCTCATTTTAACTCATCGTTGATTGTGTGGATTCTCCTCCTCCATTGTATTTTGATTGTGATGGGGTCCAAAAGGACAAAAGTGAGGGAGAACCCCTGAGTTCCATGACATAGAATTTAGAGGAAAACAAATAAGACTATGAAAGAAAGGGAAACAAAAAACGAAAATAGGTACTTGGAAGAATTCAACACATGTAACTCAGGATAAGGTTATGAAATGACTTGAGGTGCAAGTCAGTAACCTTTTACGCAAACATGGGTGTTACGTGTTTCTCATTTCCTCTTGTAGCATCTTGTGGAGCCAGCGAGGACCTCCTGAAGCAACATATGACTGTAGGTATGGACCAAAAGTTACCAAACATGGGTGTTAAGTGTTTCTCATTTCCTCTTGTAGCATCTTGTGGAGCCAGCGAGGACCTCCTGAAGCAACATATGACTGTAGGTATGGACCAAAAGTTACGCTCTCCGCTATGGTTGTAGCAGCTCTGTTTATATGTCTCGACACATGGGAGATTGTCCATTTTTCGAAACCGTTTAGGAGTTCTAATATCTTCAGAATCAATGGAGAGAGATCAGGGAAACTGGTAGGGTTCAAAAGAGCTTGTCGTGCTTCTACAGATGAAGCTTCAAAGAGGATATTCTTGTGGCGTAAGTCACCCATTGCTTGAACAGCCCATAGCAGTGACCTAAGATCTGATTCCCTTTTGTTTGAGGAACCTATAAGAGCTTGACGACTATGGTGTAGAGGTCGGCCTTGACAATCTCTTGCTATCCAACTTGCACCACTCATTGTACCAGTATCAACCCAAGCCATTCCAACATTGCACTTGACCATACCGAGAGGGGGTTTTTCCCAAATACCTAGGGAGGCAGTGGTAGATTTCTTCTCATGATCGGGTTATGATCCGGCTGTTGGACTTTGTACCAAATCTCAGTTTCCTCCAAGGCTTTAACAACTGTTGAGTTTGGTGTAAATCTGGTTTTCTCAAACAGTAAAGCATTTCTCCCTTTCCAAAGATTCCATAGGATCCAAGGGAAAGCTTTTAAGTTATCTCGGTCACTCCTCTGCTGTTTATATCCTGCTACCAAGTAATGGAGGTTAAGGAAAACAGAGGATTGAGAGAAACCCGCTGGTGGGGGTTGAATTCCTGCCAATCTCCAAGCTTCTACTGCAGTGGTACACGAGAAAAGGACATGACAGATCGTCTCTGATGCTTGATCACACGAAGGGCAGGATGTGTTACTGCATAGTCCTCTTGACTGGAGTCTTTCAGCTACAGCCAAAGCTCCTGACAGTGCTCTCCACAAGAAGTGTCTGATCTTAGGAGATGTTTTGAGTTTCCAAATACTTTTCCACAATTGCTTTTCTACGGGGGGGAGGGGGCGATGGACTGGTGAATTGGTCTCGTGAAGAACATATAACATTCTGTAGGCGCTTTGAGTGGTGTAGGAGCCGTTTTTTGTGAATCCCCATACATCCAAGTCATGGCCATTTTGAGGAATCTTGATCTTTAGTATTTTCCGGGCATCTTCCTCAGTAAACGTATCAAACAGCTTTTGTGCATTCCACACTTTTGAGTTCGGGAACCAAAGATCACTAACTTTGAGCGTAAGGTCCACAACACTGTCTTCTTTATACATAGGAGGACGGGCTTCCTTATCTAACAACCAGTTTGACGTCCACACATTAGTCTGATCACCATCTCCAATAACTCTGATCAAGCCTGATCTCAGAGCCTCTCTGCCATGGAGTATACTACGCCAAATGTATGACGGCCGTGAACCAATACTCGCGTCCAGGAACGAAGAATTCTTGAAGTAACGACTCTTCAAAACTCTTGCCATGAGCGAATCTGGCTGCGAAAACACTCTCCATGCTTGTTTGCCGAGGAGAGCTTGGTTAAACCGGCCAATATCATGAAAGCCGAGGCCCCCATCTTCTTTGCTCTTACAGAGTGTGTCCCAAGCAACCCACGGCATTTTCCTTCTAGAGCCTCCATTACTCCACCAGAAGTCTCGCATAGCAGAAGTGAGTTTAGCACAAAGATCCTTAGGAAGTTGAAAGACTGACATTGCATAGACTGGTAACGCCAACCCAATAGATTTCAAAAGAACTTCTTTGCCACCCTGAGACAGTGTTCGAGCGAACCAACCGTGTAGTCTATGCTGAAGCTTCTCACGAATGTAGTTCAGAATAAGTTTCTTTGAGCCTTTAAAAACTTCAGGTAAACCTAAATAGGTTCCCTCTCCTCCTTCTTTATCAATCCTAAGAATCTGTTTGACATCCGCTCTCATCCCTTCGTTCACTTTATCCCCAAAGATTATCGAAGATTTTGAAAGGTTGATCTGTTGTCCAGAAGCCTCTCCATAGAGTTTCAAACAGCGCAAGACCTCCATACTAAAAACGATAAGAGACTTCTCTCAAATCCTCCATTGTATTTGAGAGAAGTCTCTTATCGTTTTTAGTATGGAGGTCTTGCGCTGTACGCTTAAGAGCCTCAACCTAAGACACACCAATAATGATGCCCTCATAGAAGAAGATATACAAATATACAATGGAGGATTTGAGAGAAGTCTCTTATCGTTTTTAGTATGGAGGTCTTGCGCTGTTTGAAACTCTATGGAGAGGCTTCTGGACAACAGATCAACCTTTCAAAATCTTCGATAATCTTTGGGGATAAAGTGAACGAAGGGATGAGAGCGGATGTCAAACAGATTCTTAGGATTGATAAAGAAGGAGGAGAGGGAACCTATTTAGGTTTGTATATCTTCTTCTAAAAACGATAAGAGACTTCTCTCAAATCCTCCATTGTATATTTGTATATCTTCTTCTATGAGGGCATCATTATTGGTGTGTCTTAGGTTGAGGCTCTTAAGCGTAGAGTCCCTTAATTTTTAACTAAAAACGATAAGAGACTTCTCTCAAATCCCTTATTTAAGGGTCGTTCCTTAGCTTTTTTAGTTAAAAACTAAGGGACCCTACACTTAAAGATCCAGCTTAAGGGACACCAATAACGATGCCCTAAGTACCTAAGGTTCCTCCTTCGCAGAAATACACTTTCTTTACATCATCATAACTTGTAAAAGATGTAAATGATGATCAATATTGGTTGGGTTCGATGCTAGGCTTGTCAATGTGAGCAATCTTGTCTGTTTCTCATCTTTGTTTCGTTGTCTGTTCGACCTTGGCCTCGATCTCTCCTTGAAACCCTAATTCTACAATCTTCTTTACCCTATATATCGATTTTTTTTTAAAAAAATATATATCGATTATTTCATTCATGCATCCTTCTTATGATCATATATATCATCAACTACCAGGTATCGATCTGTGATTGATCAGGAATATAAATTTCTAGTTTCTGAGTTTTTTTTTAGAAATACTTTCTAACACTAAGGCACACACATACGCATACAATAGTCTATTTGATTGAATGTTTATATGCTTATATTTTGCCATAATTATAAATCTATATGTTCATATAAACACGTATTTTATTCTTTTACATAGGCATTCGATATTTAGAAGTATTTGCAAATGAGAATTGATTACATGAAAGACCAATACCAAGAGAGAGAGACGGTCCAACCCTAGAGAGAGAGATAGAGGCGGCCGCATGAAGAGGAGAGAGAGGCGGCTTAGGCTTTAGAGAAAAGGAAACTCTATTTCCTTTTCCTTGTATTTGTTCACTTTCCATATTTATGTTTTCCCTTTTATCTCTTTGTAATTCTCATATATAAGGGTACCTTATGATTGTGAGGATTAGTGATTTATGAGATGGTTTATGTGATAAGATCAAAGAGATTAAGGAGTTTGAGTAAAAATAAGAAAGAGAGAGAGAGTATTGCAAATGAGAGAATATGAAGAAGGAATCTCTTATTCCATATTTCCTTTTTGGTTCTTACATGAATTACATAAATAGATAATAGAGTTGACAATGAGACAATAGGAAACTATAAACAATTTGGACCAGATCTGAGAATGTCACTCTCAACTATGTAGAAAGGGACAGCTCCCATCTCTCTTCATTCCTTAAGAGCACATGTGACCTTTGTTTGTCACACAGCCTCCAACGGCTCATTCTCCTCCACAGCCTGGTCTCCACTTGTTTGAAACCCTCCAGATCACAAGGAGACTGATGGCAAGTCATTTAAATCCAACACAATCCTTGCTTGACTTCCAAGACACTCTTTGTATGGATTAGGTCATCTTGCAAGTATGAACTCAATCTCTCTCATCTTGTTTCCTAAGTTCTGGCTCCTCTTTATGTCTTTACTCTAGATCTTTATTGCTTCATCTTCACACTCCCCCTCAAGCTTGACCATAGGGACTGGTCAAGCTTGGAAACCATGAAGCATTCCCTCATTAAAACCTTTAGCTTGGAAAAACCTCATGGGATAAAAACCAAGCCAAAGAAAAAAGAGTAGAACACTTCATGGCTAAGAGGATCAGTGTGATGAAAGATCTACAAGTCCTAACTTGGAATGTATGAACTCGCAAACCTTGGTGCTTGCAGCCTTGGTGAAGATATCAGCTAGTTGATCCTCACTTCTTGTATAGCAGGGTAAGATGATCCTTTGTTCCACTGCTTGCCTAACTTTATGACAATCCACCTCAATGTGTTTAGTCCTCTCATGGAACACATTGTTGGAGGCTATGTGTATTGCCGCTTGATTATCACAATGCATGGTGATTGGAGTTGATGTCTCTATACCAAAGTCTTGAAGTAGGTTTCTGATCCAAATCAACTCACTAGTGAGCTTCCTCATTGCCCTATATTCAGCTTCAGCACTTGAGCATGACACTATCTTCTGTTTCTTGCTCTTCCAAGTGACAAGATTGCCTCCAATGAATGTACAATAACCGGTAGTGGATCTCCTATCCACTCTGTCTCCTGCCCAATCAGCATCACAATACCCAACTATCTCTGTATTTTTGTTGCATCCCATCCACACTCCTTGCCCTGGCGCCTCTCTTAGGTATCTTAGGATCCTTTCAACCATGTTCCAATGGTGTATCTTGGGAGCTTGCATATTCTGGCTTACTTGGTTAACTGCAAAGCATACATCAGGCCTGGTGATGGT
>NC_027753.1:29012247-29015201 GCF_000695525.1 Brassica oleracea var. oleracea
TTGCTGGAGTAGATGGCTCTCCCATGTCACCAGAGAAGTTGGCTCTTGCCTCATTGTAGTTGGTTCTGAACTTATGTGGCTTGAGGTGAGGATGGAGGATCCAGCACTTGTCCTTTCCATGGCCTTTCTTCTTGCAATGATCGCAGATCCACACCTTCTTGTCTTCAGTCTTGTAGGTGCCTTTATTTGCAACTTCTTCAGCTTGGTTTGCTAGTACTAATTCTCGCTTGCCTCCAAAGAGCCCCACTGATCCTTGTTCTTTTTGAATCCGAGCACACACTTCTTCAAGGGATGGGAGTTCCTTGTCTCGTAGGATATGCTTGATGAGGTCATTGTATCCAGGGTTGAGAGTAGAGAGAAGAGCAAACACTTTGTCTTGTTCTCTCCTTTCATTCAACACATCTGGATCAATGGTTGCTGGCCTTAGCATCTCTAGCTCAGCCCACAGAGATCTGAACTTCCCAAAGTGTTTATCAAAGTCATTGTCCTCTTGACTTAGAGTATTGATAGCCCTCTTGACCTCAAACACCCTACTGATGTTGGACTGGTTTCCATAGACCTTCTTGAGTGTATCCCATAGGTCTTTGGAGGTTTCACAGTAGCCATAAGCTTCCTGGAGTGGAGCATCAAGACTGGACTGAAGAATAGACAGCACCATGAGGTCCTCTTGATTCTTCTTCTTGTCGCCAGCTTCACTCACCACCACTTCTCTACCATCCTCTCCTAAGGTTGTTTTCTTTGGGTTCTTGCCTTCTTCAACAATATCCTAGTAGCCTCTGCCACCAAGAGCTATCTTAGCAAGTCTTGCCCACAACAGGTAGTTAGCCCCCTTAAGGGTAGCTGGAATCACAAACATTTTTGAATTTTCTCCAGAATCCATCAAGAACAACTCAAGAACAGTTCAAGAATGGTGAGAGAAAATAAAAAATATTTTTGTAAGAAATAATCAGAGTAAAGGTTTACGGAAGTAATAGGTTTCAAGAGCTTAATTGCTCTGATACCATGTGAGGATTAGTGCTTTATGAGATGGTTTATGTGATAAGATCAAAGAGATTAAGGAGTTTGAGTAAAAATAAGAAAGAGAGAGAGAGTATTGCAAATGAGAGAATATGAAGAACGAATCACTTATTCCATATTTCCTTTTTGGTTCTTACATGAATTACATAAATAGATAAAAGAGTTGACAATGAGACAATAGGAAACTATAAATAATTTGGACAAGATCTGAGAATGTCACTCTCAACTATGTAGAAAGGGACAGCTCCCACCTCTCTTCATTCCTTAAGAGCACATGTGACCTTTGTTTGTCACACAGCCTCCAACGGCTCATTCTCCTCCACAGCCTGGTCTCCACTTGTTTGAAACCCTCCAGATCACAAGGAGACTGATACATTTAAATCCAACACAATTGCTTGACTTCCAAGACACTCTTTGTATGGATTAGGTCATCTTGCAAGTATGAACTCAATCTCTCTCATCTTGTTTCCTAAGTTCTGGCTCCTCTTTATGTCTTTACTCTAGATCTTTATTGCTTCATCTTCACAATGATTGAGTAATAATAAACACAACTTACAGATTCCTAAACCTTAAGTTCATAACACGTTATCAACATGATAGCCTCTAACACCTGAGCCTAAAACCAAATCAACAAAACCCTAAAACCCAAAAACGAAAAGGAATCTGCCTCGGAACTTCAAAGAGGCCGTTCTCCCAAACCGTGAGGACTCAGAAAACGATCAAGATATCAAATCGATGCCCTTGCCAAGACGAATCAGTCAGGGTAAACCGCTTGTCGATCTGACCACCGACGCGCCCTCACGCACAGATACAGTGCGCGCCAATTTGCTTTAAAACCCTAATTCGAACCCGACGATACCGACGAACCCTAATCCGTTCGCGACTCCGTTCCAGCTCGTGTCCAACTGATCAGCTCCAGCCCCAAGACGTTCCTGATCCTAGACAAACTCAGGTCCATCCTGCATCAAGGACAGCTCGCGTTCCAGACTGCAAGCGCCCAGTTTGCATCAGAGCCGCTCGCGATCCCGACTGCAACAGCTCCCGTTCGACGATCAGCTGCTCGCGTCTCCAACCTCAATCCGTTCGGGTCTAGGCCAGCCCGTGTTCAGCTCGCATTCCTGCCCAGCTCGAGGTTCATTCTCTTGGTGGTCCGGTTTCAACAATCTACTAAAACTAAAGGTAAATTCGAATTCTAAGAACATGAAAATCGAATTTGGATTGCTTGTAAAGAATGAAACCATAAAACCTAATCTCTAAAGATAAAAGCCATAGGATAATAGATCAATCCCTAATGAGTAAATCGAAGCTCTATAAGTTCGATCCCCAAACCCTAAAATCGAGATTGATCCATTGATCAATTAAAATCAAAGCCTTAAAGGTTTTGAATCTCAAATCAAATCTCTTTGATCTAAGATCAAATTTTCGAAAATACCTAAACCCTAATTCGAAAACTGATTAATTAAAAATGATTGAATGTTGATTGAATTGATCATCCTGAAATTGTAATTGCTTGTTAATTAAATCGAAACCCTAAAATCCTAATTTTGAAAATCGATTTTGATTGTTTGAATTGAATATTAATTGATTGATTTGATCACCTAGAACTATTGATAAGATTGTTTAAATTTGAATCTGAATGAATTGAGATTGTTTAGATTGTTTAAACTGAAACCCTAATAACCTAGTCTAGATTATTTTGAAATCGACTCTGAATTGTGGCCGTGTGGCCTTGTTGCATTCTAGGTTAATAGTTCTTGATCATACCTTGTAGCCGTGTGGCCTTGTTGCATTCATACCCTTATTTGATCACAATTGATCGATTGCAAATTGCACTTAGAACTTTTCTAGGAATGGTATTGAATCAAATCAAGTAGCCGTGTGGCTTGTTCTTTTGTTTGGCCGAGAGGTTTGTTTGTATTGATTGCATCATATAGAAA
>NC_027753.1:29015328-29016795 GCF_000695525.1 Brassica oleracea var. oleracea
ATATTAATCTATGATTTCAGATGTCGAAAATCAACAACCTGGATTTCGCTGCGCTAAATCTCTCTGGAGATAATTATCTTCAATGGGCGCTCGATGCTAAGATCATCATGAAATCCAAGGGTCTCGGTGAATGTATCACCGGGAACAATAATAATAATGAGAAAGATCGTTACATAGCCATCTTGATCATTCGTCATCATCTAGCTGAGAGTCTCAAGGATCAGTATCTAACCATTGAGAATCCACTAGATCTTTGGAACGAATTGAAATCGGGATATGATCACCAGAGAATGGTGATCTTACCAAAAGCTCGGTTTAATTGGACGAATCTCAGAATCCAAGACTATAAGTCTGTGGACGAGTATAACTCTTCTAAAATGAAACTGTGTGGTGAAAGTATTACGGAACAAGATATGCTTGAGAAAACTTTTTCTACTTTCCATGCAAGCAATGTGCTGTTACAACAACAGTGCAGTGAGAAAAGTTTTAAGACCTATGCTAATCTTATTTCTTTTCTCTTGCTCGCTGAGCAGAACAATGAATTATTGATGAGAAACAGTCAGATGAGACCTCTTGGATCAGCTCCACTACCTGAAGCACACACGAGAGAGGAAAATAAAGAGTCCAACCACGTCCAAGGAAACGGCCAGTATGGCCGTAGTCGAGACAAGTCGAACGGACGTGGACGCGGTCGAAGATCCTTTGGCCGCGGGTGAGGAAATGGTCGAGACCATGGCTCATTTGGATGATGTCATGGTCGCGGCCATGGATCTTCATTTAAACCCCAACACTCGACCAAACCAGACGAATCTGCGTGCCATAGGTGTGGTATGAGCAATCATTGGGCTAAGACTTGTACGACTCCCAAGCATCTTGTTGACCTCTATCAAGAGAGTCTGAAAGGGAAGAATCCTGAAGCCCATATGACATACCAAGATGATGAAAATGACTTCAATCATGAGAAGGACGATCTTATGGATTATGAAACTTCAGATTGTCTAAAAGACACTACAAGAAAAATGGGCTTTGATAGCAGTGAAGGATAACATTTTTTGCCTTTCTGCTATGGTTGACATACCTGTTAGTTTTAGATAGCGTTTGTATATTTAGAACCGCTATGATAGAACTGTATATTTAAAAACGCTATGCTAGCGTATTTTTAATAGCGCATTATTAAAAACGCTATCTTTGACTTTTTAAATCTCTAAACCCTAAACAAGTTTTAAACCCTAAACTTTAAACATAACTTCAAAATCTAACTATTTTGATATCAAATCTTAAATTTAACCTCAAATATTAAATATAAATTCAAAAATTATTTCTTTTTCAATAATTAATCTTAAATCCCAATACCTTAAACCTTTAACCCCAAACCCTATACTCAAACATTTATTCTAAACTCATAACTTTAAATCTAAAATCTAAATTCAAAAAAAAAAAATCAAACTTAAACTTAATTCTTCAAAT
>NC_027753.1:29018224-29018555 GCF_000695525.1 Brassica oleracea var. oleracea
CTTACCAAGATGATGAAAATGACTTCAATCATGAGAAGGACGATCTTATGGATTATGAGTCATTTTTCTTGTAGTGAGACTGAAGATTGATTTCGACATTTGTAATCTAAATTTATGTGTTCTTTGTTTTGGTGTTTTTCATTTCTATGTTTTCATTTCTTCGAACTTGTTTTATTAAAACTTAATAAAAGGAATGAATGATTTTTTTTAAAAAACGCTAATATGAGTTCATAAATTGCGGGTATGATACACATTAAGGTCTATGGCAAGATATGTATAAGGGCAAGCATTTAGATGCTTTATATTCACCCAGAGAAACCCATTGAGATTA
>NC_027753.1:29018675-29019842 GCF_000695525.1 Brassica oleracea var. oleracea
TGCATTCTCTATTGATCTAGACTATGCCAAGATCAATATGATAGAGACAAAAGTCATGCTAACCAGAATGGTTTACCCACGAAATTATACACTTTATGGCATGACCGGATTGGCCATCCTGGTCCAAAACGTGATGCAAAATTGATATTGGAAAAGGCACAAAGAGTTATCCCATAGAATCTCACGTGTGTAGCATGAACACAAGGGAAACTCATTAGGCCATGATGTCCCAAAGCACTTAAAGATTATAGTATGTCCATGAGGGGGCAGTGAGGACAAATCCGCACATGTCCATACTATATATAGCTTGGCTGAATCCTTTTATAAATCTGTATTGGCCATTACCCATAGGTCCAAACTCTCAGTACAAGGCTTGGGGACACACGAATTTAGATGCACTTTAACTAATAAGCATCGGACCATTTAAGTGAGCATAGATATTCTCATCTCAAATTTATTGCGGGTCATGAGCCAGACATATACCATCTTGAGATATTTGGATAAGCCACCACAAATATATGTGCCGTCTAAGATGGATCCTTAGACGAGGATGAGGATGGGGATATATGTTGGATATGAATCTCCCACAAATAATGAAGTACCTTGAGCCAAATATGGGTGATCTATTTAGTGGCCAGGAACACGGATTGCAAGTTTAATGAATCCGACTATCCAATATTAGGGGGAGAAAATAATAAGTTGGTAAGAGAAACAAAATGGCATCGACCATCATTGTCTTGGCAAGATCCTCAGACTAAAGAATGTGAAATAGACGTCCAAAGATTATACATTTACAAAGCTAGCTAATCAAATGCCAGACACATTTGCTGACCCGAAAAATGACTAAGTTTTATATAAACCAGCTTGTAAAACACCAACAAAATTTATGTCCAAGAGAGACACAATCAAGTTGCTACAGAGTCTATACAAGATAGACCAATAAGTTCCAAACGGAAACAAAAGTAAGGTGCAGAGAATGATAATCAAAATCCAAATCCGAGGTTACTAAGGAAACCATCCCAGACATGGAGATAAGGCCGGCCGGCTCTAAGGTACAGGGTGCAAACAATGTAGCTTGGGACGCCAAGCTGCAAAGTATTAAAGGTCCTTGATAATAATAAAATCTCAATCGATTATATCATGTCTGGAACATAATGGAACCAATAA
>NC_027753.1:29031311-29032681 GCF_000695525.1 Brassica oleracea var. oleracea
GACATGGTCGTGAATATCCCTGACTTGGATACGGATCCTTTGGTCCCAAGAAGGACAAGAAATATGTCTTTGGTCCGGTAAAGTCCATTACCCAAGTACCATTGGCGCCTTGATGTAATAGACAAGCCATACTAGGCCGGACATGTGTTCTTGCCGAGAATCTCCTATATGTTTAGCTCATGTTCGACCATAAGGCACTAAAGACATACACGTCCCTAACCTTAAGTACTATTGGCGCCTTGCCTTGATATTGAGACTATTAGTCATTGGTATCCATGAAGCTCAACCATCAGGTTGGGATGCGCCAACTTGAAGGACATATACGGAGATTGGGATACGTAGACTGAAAGATTTTCAGTGATGTTCAGAACAGGGGGAGTAATGCGTGTTGTACTTTTTTTTCTTAACCATGGTTTTTTCCCACTCGGTTTTCCTGGTAAGGTTTTAAAGAGGCAACATCCAAAGCGTATTACAAACTCTGTATGGTTATGACATCCAAGGGGGGGTGTTATAAACCATATGATGGATGTCCATAACCGGCCCGGTCTATAACCGGCCCGGTCTATAACTGGCCCGGTCTATAACCGGCCCGGTCTATAACCGGCCCGGGACCGGCCCAATACCAAGAGAGAGAGAGATGGCCCAACCTTAGAGAGAGAGAGAGAGAGACGGCCGCATGAAGAGGAGAGAGAGGCGGCTTAAGCTTTAGAGAAAAAGAAACCCTATTTCTTTTTCCTTGTATTTGTACACTTTCCATATTTATGTCTTTTCTTTTATCTCTTTGTAATTCTCGTATATAAGGACACCTTACGATTGAGTAATAATACACACAACTTACAGATTTCTAAACCTTAAGTTCGTAACAACTAATTAATTAATGGACTTATATTTTAGCCCATGAACTTTCGGGGTCGAGTCTGCTTGCATCTCATTTACAATCTTAAAATACTGTAATGATATCTTTGCATTTTTGGATAAGCTCGAGTCTTCTGGTTCTTGGGGTTAAAGGTCAGGTAATCTTATTTTTATAGAAAAGACGATCGAGAGTGATAATTCGTTCAGCAGTCTCTGCTCTAATGCTGATGAACATTAGCTAGATTCTGCGCAAGTTAAAAAACTTTACTGGATTGTATTAAACTTGCTTAATTTACAAAGATAACAATGATGCCAATATATAGGCTACAAGAGAACAATCTAGATCCTTGGACTCACAGCTGTAAAGCTAAACCAGCTAGCCAGCACAACATATGGACAGAAGGGCAAATGAATTGTGAATCGGGAGATGTGAGGTTGACTCCGTACTAAGCTCCTCTGTTACAGAAGACGACAAGACTTGTTCTTGTTGAGAAGATGACCGTTGATGAAGGTGG
>NC_027753.1:29035787-29038426 GCF_000695525.1 Brassica oleracea var. oleracea
CTATTGTTTTTCATATCGTATTAGTTCTAGTTGTTTTTATCCGAAATATGAGGTGCGATTGGACGAATTTTCTTTCAAATGTGTCAATGCTGTGATTGTTTTTTTATTAGGTTAGCAAGTGTCATTTGTCGAGAAGAGAATACATATGTTATGGGAAGTGAATGTTCTAAATAAGGCATAAGTTAATGTTTGGACAAAACTACAATGCTTCAATTTAATGTAAGAACATGTTTAGTATTCCATACTCAGCTAATTTGTCCACCGTCCTCATTTTATTGTGATATATGCAGACTCAAACTTGGAATTATAATAAGAAAAATGCATTCTATGTATATATCAAAACTCAGCCAATTTTAGACACAGAAGCAGCCAAGTTAAATAGAATTCACAATCCACTAGTCGGTATGGAAAAGATGTAATTGAAATATACTCACAAATCACAATCATGCATACTTACAAATGATTCTATATCCATAAGTGTCTGCACTAACTGTTGTATCCTTGAGATCAGGGCTATCAACCTTTTAGGAAGCCACAGTAATGAAAAATCAATACCAAGATGTTGGAAATTATTATGAGGTAAAGATAAATAGATCTTTTTAAAAAAGGTTCACTAAAAAAAGTTATATCCCCTCTTCTATCGTCTTCCTCTTTTCTCTTCTTCTCTGTTTATTATGTTTCTCATCTCATTTTTTCTGTTTCTTATCATTTTTCTGTCACAATCCGTCAAGTACAACGATGAGCTTAACAAATATTTTTCATCACTTTTTTGTGTTAAGAGAAATGAACTGATGATTTTTTTGGAAGAAAACCTTCATATTTATAACGGATGATTAACACAAAGGAATGAATGAAGAGATTCATTGAATGTGAGAACGCCTGAGAAGTAGAGAGTAGGTATTAATGTGAATGTTAATGAATATGCATGAACCAAGTTAATTTCCGTAACGGCTCCAGATTAAAGAAGTCAATTCGGCTTCCGACTGAAATTGATCGGAATCGTTCGTCACCGGTGAAACCGTTGGATTTCTATTGACAGTTGATTGAACGAGAATTGTTGCTCGACGGCAACTTTTCCTAAGTTTCGTATACCATTTTTTTAGAGAAGGTGTATTTGGACCGTTGTAAACACATAAAACCCATTAAATTCAAGAATTAATGAAACATTGACTTTTGATTGACCGTGACACGTGTCGTCACCACAGACTCCGAATTAGTGACATGGAATCTGACGTGGATGGCCTAAGAGTGAAGGAAACCCTTCTTTATATATATAGATAGATAGATACTATTCAGAGTTTTTTATTGGTTAAAATACTCAAGTTTCAGCTTATGGGAAAAAATAAACAAAAGCAGAGAGGATGATGATTGAAACCAGTCAACCACAACCTGTTTTTTAAGTTATCCTTCTGTTTTGTTTCAACCGCCATTACGTTACCCTTCTGCACATCCGTATCATTAGTAACACTCTGTTTCCTATTACCAATCATTTGACCTTCTTGAAAACCGTGTCTGTAACCAACTCTTGTGACCTCTCTGTTCGTAACTGAGGCTGAGGTCGTGTGTCGTGGTCCTGATGGTGCAATCTTAGATGGCTCGCTCTGAAAATATCGAGAGAAAATCAAAGGTTAAAGTATTAAGTTGACTGCTTTGCTACTTTCTTGTTGTCCAAGAAAGATATAATTATAGTTTTTGCATTGTAGAATATACCTTGTTATGAGTCATCGGTCTAGAACCGGTATTGTAGAATGAAGGCACTGGTGACGTGCTGCCTTGAAGTTGAGACTTCTCCTAAACTGCTTTCATCTCAGCTTCTACCTTTTGCTGCATCCGAAATGTTACATGTTGAAATTTCAAAGAGACATGGACATGATGATTATTATACGTGAGTTTTAGCCTGAACCTGGTTTGTCTCTGAATGTGTCACTATACAAAAACATCAACAAGTAAGGGCCTGTTTGTTTCTCCATCTGGATGGACCATCCGGATGGAGATGAGAGTTTTGTTTGTTTAGGCACTAAAAGTGCAACTCATTCAGATGGATCATCCGGATGACTTTTGAAAATTTAGGCTTAATTTTAAAGTCCATTCAGCTGAACCAATTTGGATCATTTGAATGAAGATGGTTCATTAAAAATGGTATAATGTCTATTATACCCCTAATGTAATTCACAAATTACAAACCTAAACATAATATCATTTTTGTCACAAACGAAAACTGACAAAACTACAAAACACTTTTTCCCGTGCTAAAAACTATTTTTTCACGCCAAAAACCCAAAACGCATTTTCCCGCTAAAATTGCAAGAAAATAATTTCCCGTCAAAATTGCAAAAACGTGTTTTTCCGCAAAAACCGAAAAAATGTTTTCATGCCAAAATCACAAAAAAAAATGTTTTCACGCCAACACCCCAAAATACTTTTTTTCCGTCAAAACACAAAAAACACGCTTTCCCGCCAAAGTCGCAAGCCGTGTTTTCCCGCCAAAACCAAAAAACGTGTTTTCTCACCAAAACCGAAAATTTGTATTTTCCCGCCAAAACCGAAAAAATCTCGTTTTCCCGCGAAAACCGTAAAAATGTGTTCCCGCCAAAAACCTGTTTCTCCGCCAAACCGCAAAACGCGTTTTCCCGCCAAAA
>NC_027753.1:29038821-29045923 GCF_000695525.1 Brassica oleracea var. oleracea
CCGCCAAACCCGCAAAAACGCATTTTTCCCGCCAAAATCGCAAAAATGGGTTTTTCCGCAAAAATCGCAAAAATGTGGTTCCTTCCAAAACCGCAAAAACTTGTTTTCTCGCCAAAACCAAAAATTTGTATTTTCCCGCCAAAATCGAAAAATATCGTTTTCCCGCCAGAACCGAAAAATCTTGTTTTCCGCCAAAACATAAAAAATGTGTTTTCTCGCTAAAACCGAAAAAACTTGTTTTCCCGCCCAAACCGCAAAAAGAAAACTCGTTAATTTTGAAATAATTCTAATGTAAATATATTAAACTAAATAATTAAATGTAATATAGTTAAAATTAATATTAAACATGTGATTAAATCAACACAAAGATATTTTGGTAATTTCTTTACTAAACTCATTTGAATGGAAATGAAAATAAAGAAACAAACATAAGATCCATTTAGATGATTCATCTAGATGAGCTATGTGGATGGACAAACAAACAATCACAAAAATCTGAATGGATCATTTGAATAGATCATACAAATGAATCATTTGGATGGAGATACAAATGGTGAAACAAACAGCCCCTAACTCTCACCTTTTCTTGAACATCTTGAACGTGTCTCGATTCTGTTTCTTCAACTGTAGCTTAATCCTCATCGTCAACTTGAACCTCAATCTCTAGTGGCATCTCATGTAGTCCAAGATCCTCCTCACAACTATCTTCTAAAATAGTTATGCACTCCACTGAAAGTGCTTCATCAGTGTCTAAAGGAGCAGAAAGAGTCACATGGTTAACACCACCTTCTTCATCAAGCTCGATCAAATCATCCGAGTTCACCGCAATCTCATCAGAGCTCACACAATGATCACTTTGGCTCCTTTCTTGATTGCATTTCTCTTGTTCATGGCTGTACTTACAGGAACCGTCTGATTGATTAGTGTTATCCAAGAAACCCCCATCAGATTGATACTCCTCCAAACTTTCAGTTGCATAGACAGCATCATCTGGTTCACTTGTTTGACGTGCTTCCCAAGTGTGAGATACAAGAGAATCCGGAAACAATATTCTTTTCTTCTTGAAATGAGTCTCGAAATGTGCTTTCATGACAGTAACATGAGCCAGGTTTAGAGCACTTGACAACTTCTTCAAGATACATGTTGTGTCAGAAAGATGATTTTCTCTCCCATGATAAACCTTCCTTCTCGAATTTCCCAAACGAGACTGATCCAGAGTGGATAGAATTCTCCTGCATCACGGTACATAAATAAACCAATAAAGAAACTGTTTCTCTTAGGTCTGTTTCAGACCACAACTTCTTTAGACACAACATAAAGCTAAAACCAGTAGAATTCAAGGCCAAACAAGTTACAGAGATTTGGCAAGAACAGGTACGTTCTATAGAAGTAAGTAACAACAAGCATGCAAAGAGTGGAAGAAGAATTTACCTTGAATCATTTTTTAACCAAAAAAAAAAAAGAATTTACCTTGAATCCTTTTTAAGCAAAAAAAAGCAAAAAAAGAGAATTTACCTTCAATCTTTTTTTAAACAAAAAAAAAGAGTTACCTTGAATGTTTTTTGTTCTCATCAGAAGTTGCTCAAGTTTTCCGCTATCAGGTCCGTTTATTTCGGGTTTGTGTTACACGATCAACGGTCTAGATGTTTTGCTATAAAGTTTAGACGGTGGTTTTCTTTCGTCTTCTGACTGTATATGTGGATCGAACATTTTAAATGTGGCAGGGTTAAACCACGTCATCCCCACTCCATGTTTTCTGCCAAAAGTTTATTTACTACCTCTCCTTTTTCATAATACTAGTGGTGTTTCCGCGCTTCGCGCGGATTTTTTGGTCATTTATGCTATTCATATGTGTAATGAGTTTTGCAGATTTCTTGTTTTATTTGAAATGTATTTGACTTGGGTGGATGTGACAGTATTGTATTATTGTGATGCGATGATATTCATTGAAATTTGTAGAAATCTTTTCATGGTGGACATGTGTTTTGTTTATAGCTGACCTATTGTGTTTACTCATTTCAGGCGCTTCAAGTTGGTATCGTTATTATAGTCATGTTCGCTACCAAGCTGAACGGTTATAATATCGATTGCTTTTGATTTCATGTTTTTTTTACTATTTTGGCCATGAAATCAAGTCTAGAGGGTTTATTCTTTTTGTTAATCACAGAAACCTCAACGTTCATTTTTTTGAAATGATATTTACATTCTTAGCAAAAAAAAAAGAAGAAGTGTTTTTTTCTTTGTGGTGAGCATAAATTTGGAAAATAATTGATATTGGTGTAGCACATAATAGTTTTGGGGCTTTAATTTGAAGTATTAGCCTAAGATAATAAGTAATTAACTATGTATCAAATAAAGTAGATGAATTTAATCATTTGCTTATAGAGATAACATTGCTTATAACCGTTTAATTTAGTTCGTTTGAGCTCGAATAAAATAAAAAGAGGTTTTTCGCAAATAGTAAAAGGATTAGCACGAAAAGAGTAAAGATCCCTACATAACTAAACAAATATCGTCAATATGTCAAGGACTCGTGCATATAAAGGTGATAGCCAAAAACAAACACAAACAAAGAGGCAGCAGAACAAACTTTGTGACGTTTTAATAAAACGTCACGACATGAAGACAACGTTAGATCGTCTTAGAAAAATTACACAACCTAGAGGTCTTGTTGGTGTCGTACCACCGACCACAACCAAGAAAAACAGTCGGTATTCTCAGAGCTAGATAAGCTTCATGAAGAAAGCAAAATAAGGTAACTGCAGTTATGTCCACCAGTTGTAGAGTTGCTTTCTTATTTCGCTCCTGTATTTTTCCAACGGCTCCATGGCCGCGTTTGTCTCCTCCACCCTCATAGTCAGGTTTTGATTTAATTCATGCACATGTTCAATACGTCTATAATAATGGACCAAAGTAAATTAGACCTTGGAGATAGTATATCTATATTACTAACAGAAGGGGAGAACGTATCACCGTATCAATTACAGACTTGTCCATATCCTTCAAAAAGATCGCATGAGCCTGGAAATATTAGAACCACACCAAAGGAGAGATGGTTATTGCATGCTTTGTTAGGTTGCTGCTTCATTTTCTATTAAAGATGCAAGTTAGAGATGGCACAATGCCAACAGATACCTCAGCAGGGCCTCTTATGGATAGAATAGAAGATTCAATGAGACGATGGTAACCTTACTCATGACCAATCAACTGAGGATAGCGTAAGCTCAGTGACCAGCTTGGGGATTTTAAAATAAATTGAAATTACAGAAAATATTTAGCAGTATTGAATTATATGTGAAGACCATCTATATATTTTAAAAACATATTGGTTTACGGAATTGTAAACCATATATTGAAATTTTAATCCAATAAGGTGAGAAACCGTTTTTATCAACACCTCACTTGGTAAATCAAATCTGGATTCGTGATACGCTGAAGTTTCTTGCCCAAGCGAGATTAGGAAAGGGGTTCACCTCCAATGAATTTGGAGTTGATGTTAGTTGCAACGATGACTTTGGATTCCACAACTTTCTTATTTCTTGTTAAGAAGGATTTGCCAGTCCATGAGACAATCGATGACTTCCCTGCAAAGTTGTGAAAATGCATGATGGGTCATGGAAAGAGCTATTGAAACCAAAACAAATTCATTATTCTTACACCTTCACCTCTTTTTTTTTCGTTAACTCCTCTACTCAACTTTGAATCATGCTGAATTTTTCAGCCTCACATGTAACCTAAGAGCTGGGACCATGATTTTTTCATTGAACATTTAATGTTGCTAAGCGTATTTGCTAAGATGAATTCTTGCAAACACGATGTCAAACACATACATGCTCTACTGAAATCATTGTGCAGATTATTTACATAAAAAAGAGAAATCATTGTGCAAATAAATATTAAGTTTCAGTTTATGGTTGAATATGAGTTTAATTCACGAAGCCGAACCTCTGCAAGTTGTTTTTCAAACTGTTAAAAATAAGACATAACATTGTGAAATCTGTGAGATTGTTAAAATTTAAGCAATGACCTTTTTTTTGGGCAAAAAATTTAAGCAATGTCCCTTTCGTTTTTTTTTGGGTTACTTAAAGGCAAGTTCGGTATATGAAGCATAGCCACTTGGTTTCGGAACACTCCATAAACTTTTAGTTATATAAAAGATATATCCAATTTTTTGATAAAACAAATCTTTAATATTCAATTGTAGTGTTGATGGATAATCAAATTCCTCTTTTTGAACTTGGAATAGTAACTTCCATTCACTTTTAATGATTTATGTATTTTCAACTATAATATGAATTGTTGGCGAAAAGCGACCAATCACCAAAGAAAGCTCTTGTCAGTAACATCCACAAAATTTACAATTGCTACCAGCACTGCTGTTAATATTCCAACTTTATATTTAGTTTCTTGCGGATTAGCAGATTATGGACAAATATTTGGTATTAAACTCGGAAGAAAAATATAATTATTTAAATAATAAGCAGATGAACATATTCCCAACTTGAGTTTTAGAGGTGTTCAGTGACGTACAAACTTCTATTATTCTTTCTTTTCTTTTCTTTTTTGATCAAAACAAACTTCTATTATTCTTGATAAGAACTTTGCGCTACAAATGTACTAAAGTACTATGCACAATCTCGTGAAGTTCATAAGGGAACAATGAGTTAGATCTTTGTTAGATGGTCTTGACATGATCAAAAGAAACGTATTGCACTTCTTGATCATCTCCTGGAACTTCCCTCTATCCAGATTCATGGCCATCTGATCCATAAAACCAAATTTTTATGATCAAAGTATTTCCTAAGATTAATTTATTTCTTGCGTACATTACAATATATGTAATGTCTATAGACTATAGCCATACCCTTTTTTCCAGCCAAGAACGGAAAGATGAATGGTAGGGGCTTGAATTCCTGCAACTCTTTGAAGGTCAACCATGGCTTCACTCCTGGGTCAGATGATGCATCATTCCTGCTACAACTTGGTTTTTCGCCTTGACCACCCATGTAAACTCGACTGGTGTATTTTACGATTGTGAAAAGCCTAAGAACCAAAAACGTTACACATTAATCAGATCATTTCCAAAACATAACCAAAGATATATATAAGAATTAATCGAGATGCAAAATAAAAAATAACTACATCAGGATCACGGGTCAAACGAATATCAAAGAGCAGTAACATTAAGAGAGAGGGATCAAAAATCATGACAGAAACGGAACATCATATCTCGATTCCTCAGAATCTTACCTACAAATTTCTTTGAGCAAACATTTCAAACTCTGCTTTTTACATTCATAGAAGATGGTGAAGCACTCTGATTTGGAAAAGTCTTCATCTATATTTATAGTATAACACTTTTGGGATTTAGCGATGGGAGATGATATTTAAGATTGACGTAGTGGGAAAGCCTGACGGAGAGTTAATGGCAATACTTTATGATTAGGATTGAATGAGGAAGAAAACGTTACAGGAGAGTAGAGCAATGAGATCGTCGTTGCTTATGTAGGGATTTGTTGAAACTAAGACGGCGAAGAAGGAGAATGGCGTGTATTGGGTGGAGTTGGGCCAAGTACATTAATAAGCTTAAGAGGACTTTGGGCTTTTTTGTTAATTGTTAACAGAAACAAATGGTTAGGTTTCTTTTAACTTAAAAGACCCGACAAATGTGAAGAAACAGAATTTTCGCAGAACCTTGTTTTTGATGCCACGTGGCAGAAGAAGCCCCTATGACTTTGCTGACGTGGACGCATGAGGAGAGACACAAGTCTGTTTTATTATTATAGATATTTTGTTTTTGTCGAAAAAATATTTTTTATTTTATTTTTAAAAACGAATATTACAGATTTATAGAACAACGGATATTACAGATATTAACTAAAATTCAATAAATTATAAAAAGTAGCCACTAATATTCAATAAAGATAAAAAAATTACATTAAAATATAATAATAATTTTCACTTATTTGACTAAAGGTTCATTGATATTTCTACACTTACGTGGTGTTATTCACTCATGTATTTTAATAGAGTTTAAATTTAAACAAAATCCATTGTAATTCGAATAATGATTAAAATTTTTATTTTAAAATCTAGTATTATTCAATGAATAATTTAAATCCAGTTTTTAAAATCTAGTGTTATTCAATTTTTAAAGATTTTAAAATTCTTTGTATTTTGGATTGATTGCAAATCATTTTTTATGGAGTCTCGTGAATAAATGATTAAACTCAAAATCTAATGCATACTGCTGAGATTTTAAAATCCATCAACTTAAACTATTTCAAAATATTAAAATTTGATAGATTACAAAACATTAATAATTAACTTTAAATCAGTAATTGAATAACACCCCTAAAAGATTTTGGGATCAAAAATGCAAATTATACGTATTCTGAAAAAAATAGTTACAAGAGATCTTCGACATGGTGCAGAATATACCATTCGAACATAAATCTCATAGGGCAGCTCGGTATAGCGACAATCAACCGTAGAATCATTTATTTATCGTAATATTTCATAATTAACTGGACGTTAAAAGAATTATTTTATACTAAAAGCAAAGGGAATATAAATATTGGTGAGATGGTTATCAGTAGGGGTGGGCACTTCGGTTATTTTATCGGTTCGGTTCGAGTTCGGTTCGGTTCGGTTAGTTCGGTTCTAGAATTTTTCCAGCTGAAGTAAACCATAGTTAGTTTGGTTTGGATCGATTTCGGTTCGGTTATGTTCGGTTCGGTTTATATTCGGGTTGGTTTGTATTCGATTCGGTTTGTATTTCGGTTCGGTTCGGTTTAATCGGATTTCTGAGAACCAGATTCAACATGATCCAAATAAGCCTTGCACTTTTTCATGTGTACATTCAAGTTAGTAGTTCCACCTGTAGCAGGATTGCATGAATATGTTTTACCACAGTAGTTGCAGGAACACCTCGAGTCATCATTTTCAAGCCTAGTAAAAACATTCCATGCAAGCGATCTTGTAGGCAGTTTTCTTTTAGACTTTGGAGACTGTGTCGGAGAATCAGACTCTTTTCTTTTCTTGTTGGTTTTTTTTCCTTTATCCATCTACAAACATATGAAAAATCGTTAGTAAGCTAAAA
>NC_027753.1:29046129-29055832 GCF_000695525.1 Brassica oleracea var. oleracea
GTTTTAATTTTAGGGTTTAAAAGTATACGCTATTGAAAAAAAATTAACATGGAAATTATGTGGGCTTAATGACAAATATTACAAAAGTTAGACGAAGTGTCATGGAAATCAAATTATACTAGGATTTCCTTCGTGCAAAAGGAAATTACGTGGGCTTAATCTTAGGATTTTAATATCTTGATATTACTAATATTTTTAATTTAAATAACTATAAAAACACTTCGATTTATCGGTTCGGTTCGGTTTAAACCGAACTGAACTGAACCGTTCGGGTTGGAAAAATCTTCAACCGAATGATTTGAAATGAACTTTGGTTTGGTTCGAATCGGTTTCGGTTCGGTCGGTTCGGTTCGATCGGTTCGGTTCGGTTTTTTTGCCTACCCCTAGTTATCAGATCCAAATAAGAATTATTCTCGTTGACAAAAAAAAAAAAAAAAAAAAAATCTTCTCGAGTTCATAAAGTACGTTGGAAAATCAGATTCCCAAGTATGGGCCAGATTATGCATTTTATGAGGGTTTTGATTTGAAGATACGTACTCTGGGTCTGGGCCGTATAATTTGATGACAAATTTGGATCCAAAAAATATGAAGTGTTCTTTCCTTGGTAACCTAGTGGGTTTTACTCTTAAAAATGGATGCATGGTTGAAGTTATTGTTCACCAAAAGGATTTACAGTAAAGTGTTGTGACATCTAGATATGTGTTTGTGACGTCTAGATATGTATCTTAAATTTCAGTGCACCAATAAAATTCTAGCATTCGCTGGACCGTAAATCTAAATAAATATGTATTTGTAAAGAAAAAAAGAAATCAAATGTTGAGACTGTTATAAATATAGATCTAAAAAATTATAAAGTTATTCATTCACATAATAATATGCAAATTTTAAAATGGTATTTGCCTCAAAATGTTTTGCTTGCTTTGCTTTTTTCTAATTTGATTCGCGTTTACTCACAACAAGAGTGTTCTCGTTCCATCTTTTTTTTTGTGCGGAGATGTTATCTCGTGCGTGACTGAAAAACCTTTCTAGAGTCAATTATTACTCTGATTTTAATTTTACTCCAAATCCCACTAAATTCTTTCCAGTCAGGTGGAATATATTTTTTGAACTTTTACTCTGTCCACTGTTTAAATAGAGGAAAACATAGACTCAGGTTTACTCTGCATTCTAGTAGAGTAAAAATATTTTTTCTTTTTCCACTCTTTCCCATCATTTTTATTTCCACTCTTTTATACTATTTATTTTTACTCTGCCTTACGCTGACAGTACCAGTCAAACCCCTCACTTAAGAAGGTTTAATAGAACTTTTTATGATATGAATTAAGATACCATATAGTTATTTCTCTTGCATGGTTGTGGTTAAGTGGTAGTCGAAATTAATACAACACTTCTTTTGGATCCGAATCTCTTTCAAAGCAAAATGACAATTACGTGGAATGTTTAAATTTGGGCATCTGTCTATGTTGTGTACATAGTAGTCTGGCAACAGATGAATGACTGCCTTTTGATATCAGTCAGAAAATATTTCTAACTCGGATCAAGTAGTGTAGTAACCAATTCAATTCATTCTATAATATTAAGTGCATTTTTCACAGGGTCGACCAGTTTAAACTATATAAGGCCACTTCCAACAAGGGTTTCTAGTGGGATGTGTAACATATTTTAAAAATAATAATGTAAATATAGGAAATAGAAACATAAGAGTTTCTTAAACAGAACTTTAACGAAATCTATCCGAACCTGTGAACATGGATGTATGTTTTTGATTGGGCAGTTTATAGGAAAAAATTAAAATTTAAATAAAATTTAAAATATTTATAAAACATAATGATATCTTAGCACCCAGAATCTCAAGGTATCCACACCGTCGAGGTTGCTCTAACGTATTAAAAAAAATACTTTATTGGGTTGGGTTTGCATGACGTGAAGCACATATTTGATAGCTTCTGTTGACGTGTCTACCATGGTCTCGCATATAAAACTCTTCAATCGTAGATTTTTTTTTTTTTTTTTTCTAACCGAGTATCCTGGCCCCACCGAGATAACTGGCCCCACCGAAGTGGTCCTGACTAGAGACCGAAGTGAGCAAGGACGCTGCCAGGACGTTACCATGTGGTTCACCGTGTAACGGTCTTCGGTCTCGGGTGCTGCAGCCCACATGTAAATTCCGCAGTGACCAAGGCTCGAACCCAGGGGCAGACACTCCAACTGGAGCTCATATACCACTAGACCAAAGCAACTTGGTTCTTCAATCGTAGTTTCTTCCATGCAAGTTTCACATCCGTACGAAATGACATTAAGTGTATGGTGTGAATCGTTAAAATCAACTCAAACATATTTATATCAAATGGATGATTTTTTTGTTTTGGTCGAAATGTAAATAATGGATGATAGGGATATCAAAGGGATGATTTTCATTTTTGGTCGAAATGTATATTATGGATGATAGAGATATCCGATGGATGACTAAATTGAAAATAACTGAAGGGAACCAAAGATAACGCGAGGAAAAAATAGCCAAAGAACATGAAATCAAACAAGAAAGCACATCAAACCAAACTAATGCCGGGATACACTTGTATTTGCCTTTAAATGCCTTTTTTTTTCCTATTAAACTTTCCACTTCTTTCTTTTTCCTTTCTAATTCTCTTTTTAAATACCAGAAATCGTACACTCCTTTATTTTGACAACAATTAATCATATAACAGCCGAATGACCATTAAAAAATATACATTTTATTGTGACAAGAGCAATATGACAACATGTATTTTCGAATTTCGATATTTTGAAAGTGTGTCGAGACACCAAAAAAAACGATAAAAGTCATCACCGATGCTAAAAGAACCATAAGGTAATTAGATATATTTCATCATCATTATTCGTGGTTAACGAAAAGAAGAGTTGGAGCTGGCATGGGCGTGTAGAGAGGAGTATGAATGGTCCCCAGCCGCAAAGCTTACTTTTTTCTTTAGACTCCGACCGGTGTCCGTGGTTCGGCCGACACCCATCTTCATCTGTCCTTCTCTCTCTCAATCTATTCACGTTTCTTTTCTTTTTTTATTCTCTTTTTATTCTCTTTTTTGCCTTCTTAATAATTTATAAATACATTGGAATGCAATTATTAGTAATGTGCGCAGTCACGCACACGAGGACGCCACCATATCCTCTCATAACTTTCCCGATCATGATGATCTTTCAATCTCTCATTTTACCTTATTCACGTAAAAACACTTGTTGGAAGTAGAAACTGATAGTTTTTTTTTTTTTTTTTTTTTTTTTTTTTTTTTTTTTTGTAATCCAGGGGTTCCCCGCTTACGCGGATCATTCCCCTGGGCCCGGTCAGGCAGCAGGCCAGCTTCACCCGGGAGGTTTTTCCCTGGGCCCGAAGGCCCAGTACCCGCTTTAGTGTCCAGACGAGGCAAGGTAGTTTCCGCATGGGGGGGATCGAACCCGGATTGTTTTAGCAACCCAAGCCCGTCCTTCCACTTGGACTACCTTGTCCGGACAGAAACTGATAGTTACTCGCCGAATCTCAATGAAGATTTAGTTAATCAAAATGAAATACGATGTCGACTTATAAACCTTAATATATAATATATCTTTCTACCGTAAACTGTAGATGTACAATATTTTTTTTGGGAAAATTGGCAAAATATGCCATACTGAGAATGTATGAATTGGTCAGTTTTAGACATAATTAGCCTTATAATAACCAAAATAAATATTAAAAATTATATATATATCAGGAAAATATGAAAAAAACAATACCATCATGAGAATATTTTACATATTTTGATATACAAAAATTGAATTTCAGAAATATTTTGGGTATATTGATCTAAATTTGTTAGAGTATATATTATAACTTTTTTACAAGAATAAAAAAGATATTCTAGTTTATCTTATATGATTTAAAAAATAATAAACGAAATATCTTTGTTATTTATAAAGTACAATATATATTGTACGCTTTTTAATTCATTGCCAAAATCTTAGAAAATATTAAATTGTGTTCTATCTTTTACTCTATTATATACCGTAGATAAAATAACGAGTTCTTATCTGAATGTTGTGTTCTAAACATAATATAATTTATATTCTAACATTTTATCTGCGTTATATTGTTTTTATAATATGCGTTATATATTTTAGTATATTCTATGTTTTTAAATCTGAGAAAATATATGAAGCAATCCAACTTATCTTGTTATTGACATTGAGTTACATTGAATCATGTTGAATTTTTTTTATTTAACGATCTTCCTTTTTTTTCTTCCATATCTCTTTTCTATCAAATCAAATGGTTCATATCTATGTAACATGAAGTTTTTGATGACGGAATGTGAAGAATGAGTGGAGATTCATTTTTGATAATGAGAAACGAGGCAGATTACTCACCTTAGAATTGAGTAAACCATGAACAGAAATATTATTAATATTTCAGGTTATTTAATGAAATTATGTTATTTGTTAATTATAGTTTACTTTCGTATTTAGAAAAGCAAATGTATGTTGGGAAAAACAACAACTCAAAAGTATAAAATGACAAATCATTCCTCAATATGACCCATTTAGCCATTTTTTCCTTTTTTGACATCACATGACTATTATATCACACAAATTTGAGATAATCTAATAATCTAACCAAAATTTTGAAAAGGTTAACGAATTACAATAAAGATTTACGACCGTAGAGTATTCTGCCCTAGATACTAGGGGTCAACATTTCAGTTGAAATTTGGGTTCATTTTGAATTTGGTTCGGTTTGGTTTATTTTGGTCTAAGAATAATTTAACCAAAATCAATTAAAATTAGTTTTGTTTGTGGCTGGTTTGATTTGTGTTCAGGTCAATGGAATTAGTTTTTCGTTTTGTTCTATTTTGGTTACAAAATTTAATTTATAAAACATAAAACAAATCATCTTTTGATATTAAATTATTAATTTTTCATATTTAAGCTTAAATCCACATATCACAATAAAATGTAAAAGATATAATCCAATACTTTTGTAATAATTTTTTCGAATCTAATATAAATATCATAGGTAATTTTTTGGTTTTGATGATAGTGTTGAGATTCGTATTCTTTTATTCTATTGTTAGTTGTGTTTTCCTCTTTAAAAAGTAAAATGTATATTTTCATACGATTTTAGAGTTTTAGGCTTTGAGTTTTTTTACAAATAAGTTTATTAGTGATAGACCAGAGATAGCAAACGATATTTTATTATTATTGTTGTTCGTTTGTCAGTAGCGATAGCTATCAAATTATTTTGTCCTTTGAACATGTAATGCAAGTATTAGATTTAAAATAAAAGTTACAACAATAACATAGATTTTTTAAAATAAAAATTTGTCAAGAGTTATAATAAAATAACAAAGATAAAAGAATCACAGAATCCACATCTTTTATTTATACGTTTTATATACTTTAAGGGAAAATAAAATATATATTATATTATAAATTAATAAGAAAAAATAACGTGGACCCTTTTTACTGTTTTTTTCTTTGTAACCTACTGTTTTTCTTCTTCCAGAAAAAAAGGTGGACCTTTGTAATGTTGGTCACAGCCTTAAAACGCTCAAAATTTGGCAACCATAAATTATAATCACTGATCGCTGGATTCAGTCGCTGGTTTAGCGATGGTTAAACAAAAATGGATTTATTGTTGCGATCGTTAACAAGCAGCGAACGAACAGAGCTATTTTGTGTATGGCTTTATTCAGGTTTTGATGATTTTGTTAAATAAAGATTCAAAAAAGTGACATCAAATCTTTTCTCTAGTATTCAAGCGTCTAGGGTCCAGACTAACAGTTTATTATCCCTTCCGATCCATCAACATATATCATATTATTCTAACAATAAATAATTAATATGCACATTTGATCTAAAACGAAACTGCACATTTATGGTAAGGGAGTTGGGATGATTAGTTCCAAAACTGTAGGGACAGAGGAACGATTTGGCTCTACGTTCGCAAATTGTGATCCACATATTTTTCTTCGACAGGTATAATGTGACTCGAACCATTATCTTCAACATAACTGGGACAACTAAGTCACAGTTGTTCTTTTCCTTCTTCTATTGGGTCCATTCCCTTGTTACTTCAATTCAAATGTCTTTGCATTCAATTGGATAGTACACAGACCCTTATCTGTTCCACGTCCATGTTTCACTCTAGTTTCATTAATCATCTTCAAAGTTTTGCTCGTTCAATGAACGAGTCGTGCGTTCGTGTTTCACGTCCCTACCTTACGCTTTGTCCATCGTGTTGTAGGCCGGATGGTCCGCAAAACCCTTTGACATGGCATAATTTGATCAAATCATTGAAAGCAATGTTATAACGAGAAAAATCCAATGGATATAAACGTAACGGAAGGTGCCAATAAGGGGAATTCGTGAGCACATGAGAGGAGTGGGCATAGTTAATAATAGTATAGAGACAGCCCAGGCGAATAGAAGAGAAAGCAAACAAGGAAGAAGCATACATATTTTAAGAAGTGATCGATTCAATTTTGTCGTAGAACAAGTCACCAGACTTGAGAACAGGTCACCAGACTTGAGAACCAGACTTGAGAACCAAACTTGAGAAGCAACCTTGCAAGTTCAAACTCGTCCAAGATGTGTTCAAAGGTCAACCAGACCGTTGGCAAGATCAGAGACAAGTTGGAGTTCTAAATTAGTTAAAATCACATGATCTATTTAGAGGAGAGAGGAAGAAAGAGTTGTTGAGGTGTTGTCCCTTTCAGCTCATCTTGCAGCACCATTCTTTATTATTTCTCTCTTTGTTTTTTTCTCATCTCTGGGCCTTTAAGTATTGTAACATTGTGAACTAAATGAATTAAGGAAACAAAATCCTTCTTTTACTCTATCTCTCTTACTCTTGAGTTACTCTCTCTCTTTCTCTCTCTCTCTCTTGTTCTTAAGCATTATCTCTCTTGTTCTTCATTTTCTTACATGGTATCAGAGCATTAAGCTCCTGATTACCTCAATTACTTCCGCAAGCTTACTTTATTCCTCTTTGTCTCTTGATTCTCTGGTTTTATTTCACAAATTTCTCTACAGATTTCTTTTATCCGGTGGATAATAAATCTGAGTTCTTGAGTGTTCTTGAGTATTTTCTTTAAATTTATTGGTTGTGCTCACTCTGTTCTGTCTCTAATCTTATTTCTTGAGAGTTTATCTTGTTTCTAAGCTTGAGATCTCTTAGTTCCAGAACTAATTTCTCTCAAATCCAGTCTTGAAATTTCAAAATATTCTTGGCGCCAGATTGAGAGAAATGGAGCAGTACATAGCAATTCACATTCCAGTCACACTTAAGGGACCAGGAAACTATATTACCTGGTCTAGGATGGCCAGGACAGCCCTTGGAGGTAGAGGTCTTTGGGAGCATGTCACTTCAAGTTCAGCTCCAAAGCAAATCACCCAAGGAGAAAATGGCAAGGAGGTTGTAGTGGTAGATGAAGGCAAACGGGTTCAGGAAGATATCATGGTGTTGTCTACCTTACAAAGCTCTCTTGATGGTCCTCTTATGGACTCTTACTCACATTGTACCACCACAAAACAGTTGTGGGATACTTTGCACAAAGTGTATGGCAATACTTCAAATCTCACCAGAATCTTTGAAGTGAAGAAAGCCATCAACAACTTACAGCAAGAAAAAAGAGACTTCACCAAGCACCTTGGGAAGTATAGTCAGCTGTGGTCTGAGCTGGAGATGCTAAGGCCAAGCACCAATGACTCTGACACACTTGAAGCCAGGCGTGAGCAAGACAAGACCTTTGGATTGCTTCTCACACTCAGCCCAAGCTTCAATGATGTGGTGAAGCATATATTGAGAGACAATGAACTTCCATGCTATGATGAAGTGTGTACTCAACTTCAAAAGGAGATAGGCTCAGATGGTCTCTTTGGAGGTAAAAGAGGTCTTTCTATGGCACACAAGGCTGAGAATATGGAAAGTGCATAAGCTAACAAAGCTTACTTCAAGCCAAGGGGAGGAAGAGACAAAACAGTGACTTGTGAACATTGCAAGAAGCAAGGACACTCCAAAACCAACTATTGGATCCTCCATCCTTATCTCAAGCCAGCCTCTGCCAACAAATACAACCAATCCAGATCCCATGAAGCAAGAGCTCAGAAGCATCCAACACCAAGCTACATGCACATGAGAGATGATGGGAGAGCCTTGGTCTCTACAACCCACACTGGTACCTCCACCTCTCACGCCATGCCTCAGCCATCTCATGAGGATGCATTCATCAGGAAGTCAGACATTGAGGCCTTGATCAAGGCTCTCAATGCAAATTCTGGTAACCAAAGTATTAATGCTTTAAATTCTATTCACAATGAATCACACACTGCTAGGCCAATGATCATTGATTCATGAGCTTCTCATCACATGATTAGGGATGCTAGACTAATTAGTGATATTAAACCATCTCTAGGAAGTGTTGCGATTGCAAATGGTGATAGAATTCCAATTAAAGGAATAGGAAATCTGAATCTGTTTGATAAAGAATCTCAAGCTTTTTATATGCCTACCTTTACCTCTAATCTTTTATCTGTGAAAAGAGCCACTAATGATTTAAATTGCAATATTATTTTTAGTCCTAATGATGTGTGCTTTCAGGATATTGAAACAAGTAAGATGCTAGGCAAAGGTGTGAGCAAGGGAGAGTTGTATTTCCTTGAAGATACCTAGCTTAGATAAGATTCTACTTATGCATTTAATTCTACTTCTGTTTTAGCTAATGATGTGTTATGGCATGCTAGATTACGCCACCCTCATTTTCATGCTTTGCAACTGATGTTACCTAATCTATCTCTTAAAAATGAAACTTGTGAGGCTTGTATTCTTGGTAAACATCATAAATCTGTTTTTCCTTCATCTATGACTATTTATGAGAATTGCTTTGATCTAGTTCACTCTGATGTTTGGACTGCTCCTTGTGTTTCTAGAGAAAACCATAAATATTTTGTTACATTCATAGATGAGAAATCAAAATATACTTGGCTTACATTGATTCAAAGTAAAGATAGAGTTTTAGAAGCTTTTATTAACTTCCAAAACTATGTAACTAACCATTTCAATTCCAAGATCAAAATTTTTAGGTCTGATAATGAGGGAGAATACACTAGCAATGCCTTCAAACAACACTTAGAAAAACATGGAATTATTCACCAGACAAGCTGTCCATACACACCACAACAAAATAGAGTGGCTGAGAGGAAAAATCACCATCTTATGGAGGTTGCAAGAAGCATGATGTTTCACACCAGTGTTCCAAAAAGATTTTGGGGAGATGTTGTGGTTTCTGCATGTTATCTCATCAATAGAAACCCAACCAGAGTCCTCAAAGATGTCTCTCCATTTCAGGTATTGAACAAAACTAAGCCTCTTATTGATCACTTGCGTATGTTTGGGTGTGTATGCTATGTGTTTCTACCAGGTGAGCAAATGACTAAGCTTGATCCCAAGAGCCTATGTTCATAGGATACTCTCACACACAGAAAGGATACAAGTGTTACCTGCCAGACTCAAGAACGGTAATGGTCTCAAGGGATGTCAAGTTTGTGGAATCAGAGGGGTACTATGATGAGAAGAGCTGGGAAAACCTTAGGAATCTCTCACATGGACCATCTGATAGAGCAAACAACCTGAAGATCATCCTGGAAAGTTTAGGAATCAGTAAGCCTCAGAGCA
>NC_027753.1:29058997-29066705 GCF_000695525.1 Brassica oleracea var. oleracea
GAATACTCTACTAGCAAGGAACAAGAATGATCTACACTAAAACATCCTAGAACTAACCTAATCACCCTTAATCTCCCTAACCCATGAATTCAAAAGGTGATTACTCACTAATCTCCATGATTCCTCTTAAACCCATATTGGATTTCAGATTAATCATTCAGAGAAAATACAGATAATAGAATAGAAATCAACAGTAGAACATGTGATCAATGAATCAAAGAGATCCCCTTTTTCAAGGTTTTTGGTGGTTTTCTTCAGAACAAAGATAGATCTGCCTCCTCGGTGGCTTAAAGAGTATTAAAACATAGGTTTAGAAAATAAAAACGTGCATCATGAAATGACCAAAAGGCCCTTGAGAAATCATAAGTTCGAGCAGAAATAAGACGCGGAGCGACCTCCGCTCGTCGCTCCGAGTAGTCGCTCCACACTTCGGGAGCGACCTCGCTGTGTCGCTGCGAGAGGTCGCTCTGGCTCCATTGTGTTGTCGTCATGCGATAGAAATGCGAGCGACCTCGGGGTGTCACTCTGGCCAAGTCGCTCTGGGCTTCGGGAGCGACCTGGAGTGGTCGCTCTGATAGGTCGCTCCGGGTCAGTTTTCGGCTTCCACCGGGATGAAATGGCGAGCGACTTCTCCGCATCGCTCTGGTAAGGTCGCTCTGAAAAGGCAGGTCAGAGCGACTTGCTGGTGTCGCTCCGGGAAGTCGCTCCCAACGCTCTGCTCGTCCAATGATCATCTTTACACCTCTTTCGAGCTCCAAACACACCCAAATGTCTCCGAGAACTCCATGTGGTACTCCAATACCTGATAAAGACTTATGTATGCAAAATGCAACCTAAACATGGCTAAATCCTAGTCTATATGATCAAAATGCACATGGATGAATGGATAAGATAATGGAAATATACAAGATATCACAGTCCATCCTGATCCTGAGGGGGACAATGAGCATGAATCAACACCAGAAACACCAGAAGATGATTCAGCATTAGTTCATGATCAGGATGGAGCTGAATCTGGAGATCAGTATGATGGTGATCAAGGACAGGAAGAAGCAGTGGTAGAAGAGCAGATTCAATCATTGAGGAGGAGTACTAGAGTGAGGAAACCATCCAAGTGGGTTGACACCAGAGTATACTTCAACAGTAATGCAGTGGCTCATCCTATCCAAGCAACCTGCTCCTTTGCAAGCTATCCCCAAGATCATATAGCTTTCATCACCAATCTGGATCAAGAATATGTTCCAAAGACTTATGAAGAAGCTATGGAGGATGATGAGTGGAGAGAGTCTGTTGGAGATGAAGTTGGAGCCATGATCAAGAATGATACTTGGTATGAAACTGAGCTTCCCAAAGGGAAGAAAGCAGTCACCAGTCGCCTACTCTTCACCATCAAGTACTTGGCAAATGGAAAGCCAGAAAGGAGAAAGACAAGGCTAGTTGCAAGAGGATACACTCAAGTCTATGGAGAAGACTATCTGGATACTTTTGCACCAGTAGCTAAGCTCCACACCATAAGGATTGTTCTCTCCTTGGCTGTGAACTTGGAATGGGATTTATGGCAGATGGATGTCAGAATGCTTTTCTGCAAGGAGAGCTAGAGGATGAGGTTTACATGAGACCACCACCTGATATGGAAGACATGGTCAAGCCAGGAAATGTCCTAAGGCTGAAGAAAGCAATCTATGGATTAAAACAGTCTCCAAGAGTCTGGTATCACAAGCTGAGTACAACCCTCAATGGAAAAGGGTTTGTAAAGTCAGAAGCTGATCACACACTCGTTACCCTCACAAGTAAGCAAGGAATTGTGGTGATTGTAGATGATATCATCATCACAAGAAGTGACAAAGAATGTCACCATCACAGAAAGAAACAAGGAAGGTATCATCTCTACTAAAGCTTTTCTTAAATCTAGCTTTGATATTAAAGATTTGGGTGAGCTAAAGTACTTTCTAGGGATAGAAATATGCCGCTCTAATGATATTAAAGATTTGGGTGAGCTAAAGTATTTTCTAGGGATAAAAATATGCCGCTCTAAAGAGGGGCTTTTCTTATCTCAAAGAAAGTACACACTTGATCTTTTAAATAAGGCAGAAAATCTTGGAGCAAGAGTAGCTAAGACACCACTTGAAGAGGGTTACAAAGTCTTGCGTGAGGGGGAGATTGAGGACACTCCTTTTGGCGACTTTAAGCTCTATAGAAGAATGGTTGGGAAGCTGATCTATCTCACCATTACAAGACCAGACATCTGCTTTGCTGTGAATCAAGTCAGCCAGTATATGCAAGCACCAAAGGTTCACCATTGGAATATGGTGGAGAATCTAAGGGAGGCTCATGGTCAAGGTGTTTGGATGGGTTGCAACAAGAGCACTGAAATTATGGGATATTGTGATGCAGATTGGGCTGGAGATAGAGTGGACAGGAGGTCTACTACTGGTTATTGCACATTCATAGGAGGCAATCTGGTTACTTGGAAGAGCAAGAAGCAGAAGGTGGTATCATGTTCAAGTGCTGAGGTAGAATACAGAGCAATGAGGAAGCTGACCAGTGAGCTCATTTGGATCAGAAACTTGCTAAGGGACTTGGGCATAGAGACAACAACACCAATTACAATGCACTGTGATAACCAAGCAGCCATTCATATAGCTTCAAACTCAGTGTTTCATGTGAGGACAAAGCATATTGAAGTGGATTGTCACAAGGGTAGACAAGCTGTGGAGCAGAAGATCATTCTACCTTGCTACACTAGAAGTGAAGACCATCTAGCTGATATCTTCACCAAAGGAGCAAGCACCAAAGTCTGTGAGTTCATCCATCCAAGATTGGGACTCATAGACTTTCCTAGATCATGATCCTCTTAAGCCATGAAGCATCTACTCTTTTTCCTCTTGTGTGTTTTTGTCCCATTGGGTTTTTCACATAAGAATTTTTAATGAGGGATGTCTTCATGGGTTCCAAGCTCAACCCTACCTTATGGTTAAGCTTGAGGGGGAGTATTGAGAACCATACTTAAGAACAAGTCACCAGACTTGAGAACAAGTCACCAGACTTGAGAACCAAACTTGAGAAGAATCCTTGCAAGTTCAAACTCGTCCAAGATGTGTTCAAAGGTCAACCAGACCGTTGGCAAGATCAGAGACAAGTTGGAGTTCTAAATTAGTTAAACTCACATGATCTATTTAGGGGGGAGAGGAAAAAAGAGTTGTTGAGATGTTGTCCCTTTCAGCTCATCTTGTAACACCATTCTTTATTATTTCTCTCTTTGTTTGTATCTCATCTCTGAACCTTTAAGTATTGTAACATTGTGAACTAAATGAATTAAAGAAACAAAATCATTCTTTTACTCTATCTCTCTTACTCTTGAGTTACTCTCTCTCTCTTGTTCTTAAGCATCATCTCTCTTGTTTTTCATTTTCTTACATGTCCAAATGTACACTAATTATTTTTTTCCATTTTAAAACCACTAACCATGATTACTGAGCATATGTGTGCACATTAGCGCATTATCGAAAACAATATATTTAAAAGGACATTATAAAGTTTTTTTTATCTAACGCATGAAATATATTTAGAAGAAAAAAATTAAGAGCAGAGATGATTTATTTTGTAATTTCAAACAAAAGATTAACTTATAAATACATATAAATATTAAAATAAACAAATACAATTTTATCTATCTTTGATTACATTTAGGTAAATTAGAATAAGTTAAACACACAAATATAGATATATGTTTAAATTCAAATATGACATTTTTTTTTTCAAATATGACTTTACTACATAATTTTATTAACTTGATTGATTTACAGTTATATTTTTTTTATTACCAAAATTAAGAGAATAAATGATTGGTTTAAAATTTTCCAAAAATAAATTTATAGATTAAAATAAACAGATTGATTTTTGTTTATCTTTGATTACATTTAGATAAGTACGAATAATATATATATAAGATAGCATTATTATATTAGGCCAATTTTGAATCTCTGCACAATTACAAACTGCGGCGAGGCTGTTAGACAACCTTGACATTTAAAAGGCCAGTGGGGAGCAAACCGGAACATTCGCAAGAACGAAGATGATCAAGAACATTTTAAAAATCGGCAAGTTGTCTTTACGAGGATACTCCAATATGTGTAAGTCAGAACTAAAACTAATGACTGGTTGGAAAATACGAAAATGAAACATAATGTTACGGGTTAAGCTTTGAACCAAAATGAAATTGATCCACTTTCGTTGGTGTATTGTTCAAAACTCTTAGATTATCTAATAGGTGTGTAAGAGGTCATATGTTCAATTAACTCTGGTTGGAAGGTTTTTTTTTCAAAAAGAAAAGTGAATTTAAAATTGTTTAAGCAACGCCTTAGGGAAATATATAGATCTACGGATAGTCATTCAAAAAAAACATTCACAGTTAACTATAAATTTAGGAGTGATTCAAATGTAAGAAGCTGTGAACAAAAGTAGAAAGAGTATTTGAAACCTTTGAGATGTTTAGAGTGAAGAAATTGATCAGAATACTTTTTTAAAATCAGAATACTATTTAAATATAGTGTGTAGATGCAAGCAAGAGCTTGTAAATGTTAATAGTGTGCTTTGAAGTATCTGGTGACGTAGTTAGTCACGATGCAGAAGACGTGTGAAGTGGTGAAGACCATGTGGAATCAAGATACTGAGTTAGAGTCGTATAGATTTGGAGAGTAGACGTGTATCTTGGAGAAAAAACAAGAGGAATAAACTTGGAAAGCAAATTTATGTCTTAAAGAAAAAGGCATAAGTGCGATTACAAGAAAAGAAAAGCTACACTTATTGACATGAAAGATGTCTATAATCATAGGTTATTTGGACAAAGGGTTTTGGGAAGGTAAAGATAGCTATAAAATAGCTATGGGTTGTATGTATTTGACAGAGACACGTAAGCTGATTTTATAGAGAAAATAAAATATCTTAAAAGTGTTTTTGGCCGTGTTGAAACAGACGCTAAAATACGTGACGTAAGAGAGACAAGATCAGATAGATTATGAACTTTTCAGTAACATATGTTATGATGTTAACACGTGTAAAAACTCATTAAGTAGATTTTGTAATAAATCATTTAAAGCGATTTCTGATAAAGCATAGGTGTTTGCTTGTATTGTTTAGTCTAACGATTTATTTTCTACTTTACTTAATTGTGGTTGCATCCTGCACTTGTGTGTATATATCAGATATATTTGTATATAGTTTTTCCTTGGGTGTAACATAAAAGTCTTCGGATCGGAGAAATTATTTGACGTGTGGGTTCCTGTGATAGGTCTCCAGATCCTTGAATCGAATTGGCCGTTGTAGACTATGGTTGATGACATTTGTTGTTGACATGTCCGAATCTCCGAGACTTGTCTGCAGGTGAACGTATGTGGATGCACAAAATACGTATATTTGAGTAGGCTGGGCGCATTTTGTGATGGTGGCATGGCCATATAATCGCATTAATTATAGGGTTACTGATCTGACATGCACCGGGAGTATATATTATAGAGTTACTGATCAAAGGTTAGCTTTACCGGCCGGAGATGCGTTAGATATAATTGTAGAGGAGATTATACCACCACGATAATTATGGAATAACCGTTCCACACATAAAAATGTTGTATGTTTCCTGGTATTTTATTTTATTCATATTTGCCATTCGTTATATATTTAATGTTAGCATATTTAAATTGTGATATGTGAAAAGGGATTCTAGTGATTCTGTATGCATTTACCGATAAATGCTTCTAGTCCCGTGGCAAATTTTCTATAATATCAAGAAATACTATAGGCTAAAAGTGAAGGATTTAATATTGTACAAATTTATTGAAATGGAGGTGCCCGAGCCCATTACAGCTTTTGAGCGACGCATGTTTGTCTAGTTAGACTATTGAATGGGTAATAATCAATTTAACTTTACATTGGCCGACTAATTTTATAAGCCGTGACGGTGGATTAACTGCTCATAGACGTCTTTCGATTTGCGTCCCTTATGTTCCCATCCCATGCGACAACACATTTAACTATACTCGGAGTCCAATCAACGTTTTTCCGACTAATTATTTGCTTCTTTTTTTTCGACGAACTTAAATTTTATTAAAATGAAAGCATAATATCTGAATACAAAGTTGGAGTTAACCACTTAGGTGAAAGCATAATTATTTGCTTAATCACATATTAATCCATGTCTAGTGATTACTGACATCGTGTTCACGTTTGGATTAAGTGTAGAGTGCATAACACCATTGATTATGAAACACTTATAGTATTAGGTTTTTGAATGAAATGCAAGTTGGAAATTATTAAATTTCTAATTGAAGTTTCGATTAGTGACATATAATACTAGAATTTATATTAGTGCATGTAGTATTAGAATTTCGATTGATGACATATAGTCTGCAGTAAAAAAATTATGTGGAAAATATAATTTATAGTGAATTTTCTGTAAAATGATTTTTTTTTAAAAAAAATAATTGATTAGTAATTTTTTATAACTTATAATATATAACATTTAAAATAAACTGTAAATATCAATAAACATAACATTTCCTACAAAAATAATAAGCAAATTTGTCTAGGGAAAACTAAAATTTAATATCTTAAACTTTAATGAATTGAAAGATACTTAAAGATATGTATATGTATAATGATAATAAAATCTAGTATTAACATATAGCTTTATATTGGGTTGTGTTTTCACACATTTCAAAAAAATATTAATTGATGTATTTTTTCCCAGTTTCGTTATCAAACATATTTCAAAAAAAAAAAAAACCAAGGCCGATGAATTAACATGTAGTGTTCGAAGTTGTCTAACAGCTATAAAATTGCTGAGAATATTTTATTAATTAACAAAAGTAAACATTTGACAACTATCATATTTCAAAAATTGTGTAAAAATTACAAAAGCAAACGTGGAAAACTAAGACAAACAATAAAATATTAGTTCAAATTAACTCAAGTAAAACATGCAATTTTTTTGATGTTGGTCTATTATTTGATTTATTAATTCACAAAGAAGATAAATCAAAATTATAATTCATTTCTAACACATTATAACAAAAAACAAATTCAAAAGGTTAAAACTAATTGTAACAATTTTGATTAATGCACATAACTCAAACTAAATCAATTGTAAATTATGTTACCAATGAAGCCTAAATACAAGCAAAAACTTTTCTCGAAGGTCAATCTTAACATTGTAGATATATTATTTTAAATCTGTTGTAACAATTGTGAGAAGAAACAGATGCGGAAACAGATGAATAAAACTGATGTAACAACGACACAGAGATTTAACGTGGTTCACCAACTTGGCTACGTCCACGGGCAAAGAGAGATCTTATTATTGGAGGCGATATTGAGTTTACAGAGTGCAAGTTTAGGGTTACTTCGAATACAAGATATATATAGTAACATCTCGCATCTAAAACCCTAGACTAAACGGACTCATGGGAATGTGCTGCTTAGACGAACCAGGCGCCATTTAACGGCCAGATGCTCAACTAGAGCCAGACGTTTGTTATCAGCCAGATGTCCCAATAGACCAGACGTCCTTACAGACCAGATGTCCTTACAGAGCAGATGCCCCGATGGGCCAGATGCCCCAACAGGCCAGATGCCCCAACGGGCCAGATGTCCTTGCGGACCAGATGCCCCTTCGGGCCAGATGTCCTTGCGGACCAGATGCCCCTTCGGGCCA
>NC_027753.1:29066741-29069610 GCF_000695525.1 Brassica oleracea var. oleracea
TACTAACAGTTTGAGATGTTTAGCAAGTCTAAGCAATGCTTAAACTTGCTGTGAGGAACCGGCTTTGTGAACATGTCAGCAGGATTATCTGCAGTTTCTACTTTCTTCACTTTAATTCGCTTCTCATCTCTCAAGAAGTGATACCTCACATCAATATGCTTCGTTCTCTCATGATGAACCTGATCCTTGGCTAAGCATATAGCGCTCAAACTGTCACAATACACAGTAGCCTGATCTTGATGCAAACCGAGATCATTAACCAATCCTCTAAGCCATATTCTTTCCTTCGCAGCTTCTGTCAGCGCCATATACTCTGCCTCAGTAGTAGACAATGTCACTGTAGACTGTAAAGTCGCCTTCCAGCTAACCACAGAGCCGCTCAAGGTGAACACATAACCGGTCATAGATCTTCTGCTGTCCACATCTCCAGCATAATCAGAATCAGAAAAGCCTGTTACCAATCGCAGATTCTCGCATCCATAGATGAGACCAACATCAGATGTACCCTTCAGATACCGGAAAATCCGCTTCACAGCTGCCCAATGCTCCTTCCCAGGTTGTCCCATAAACCTGCTAACCACACTGACTGCATGTGCCAGATCTGGTCTTGTGCAGACCATTGCATACATCAAGCTTCCTACAGCGCTAGCATAAGGAACTCGAGACATATACTCTGTCTCTTCTTCAGACTGAACCTCATACATGGTAAGATGAAGATTTGATGCACACGGAGTACTAATAGGTTTACATGAAGACATTTCGAACCTTGTCAACACCTTATTAATGTAGGCCTTCTGTGACAAGAACAACTTCTTCTTCCCCCTATCTCTGAAGATCCCCATCCATAGAATCTTCTTTGCTGCACCCAAATCCTTCATCTCAAATTCAGAACTCAGAAGCTCCTTCAGCTTCTTGATGTCACACATCTTCTCTGCAGCTATCAACATGTCATCCACATAGAGCACCAAATAGATGAATGTGTCATCTTTCAATTTTCTCATGTAGACACAACAATCATAAGGACTTTTGATGTAGCCCAACTTGATCATATAGCTGTCGAATCTCTTGTACCATTGTCTGGGAGACTGCTTATGTCCATAAAGGGACTTCCGAAGCTTACCCACATAGTCTTCTTTTCCAGGAACTCGGAAACCATCCGGCTGAGTCATGTATATCTCCTCCTCAAGCTCTCCATGAAGATACACTGTCTTCACATCAAATTGCTCAAGCTCCAAGTCCTGACGTGCTACCAGCGTTAGCAACACTCTGATGGACGTATGTCTGACCATCATTGAGAATATCTCATTGTAGTCTACTCCATCTCTCTGACTGAAACTTCTTGCAACAATCCGAGCTTTATACTTAGCTCCTTCTGCCAGTGATGCTCCATCCTTAATCATGAAGACCCACTTGCATGTAAAATCCCTTTTCTCCGATGGTAATGTGGTCAGGTCCCATGTATGATTCTTCTGATGAGACTCCACGTCTCTCGTTGCAACATGCCATTTCTCAGACTCGGGACTAGAAACAACTTCCATGTAAGTAGATGACGCATCCACTTCCTCTGCAACCTGAAATGCATAACCCACCATATCCTCGAAGCGATATCTCTCTGGTGGCCTGACATCCATCCTTCTTGGTTAATCTTTCAAGATGCTACGCTCTGTAGCATCAAGCGGTTGAATCTTCGTAGACTCCAACTGAACATCTTCTACACGCTCCTCTTGATTTTCTGTGTGTGCATGCACATCGATCACTTCATGATCATCTTGTAGCTCCACCTGTTTATCAGTGCTACACTTTTCTGCTTCTGAATTGGACCCCGAGCTTCTAACCATAGATGCTTCATCGAAGACACCATTCCTGCTTAGAACCATTCGGTTTTCTGATGGAGACCAGACCATGTATCCTTTGATTCCATCACCGTAGCCCATAAACACTCTTAAAAGTGAATATTCAGCAGATCTACCTGACCACACCTCAGAAGGTATCGGAACAAGATTTATCAAGTAGCAAGCCGCGTTAACTGATTCAGCCCAAAACCGCTTCTCCAAACCAGCACTCGAGAGCATGCACATCGTTCTCTCTAGCATTATCTGGTTTATCCATTTTGCAACACCATCCCGCTGTGGTGTTCTCATGTCTGTAAGATGCTTGGCAGATGTTGCATCCTTACAAAACTGTTTGAACTCTTCTGAGAGCATGCACATCGTTCTCTCTAAAACCGTTGTACCCTTCAGTAAATACAAAGTACCGTTCATGAAACCCTTCAGAATCACATCAGAACCCTTGTAGACATTCAAAACTCCATCGCCACCCGAATATTTGAACCCTCTCTTGTCTAGGAGACTTACGGATATCAAATTCTTCGTCATTGATGGAACATGCCTAACCTTGTTCAATGTGCAGAATCTACCATCATGTGTTATGAGCTTGATTGAGCCAATCCCAACAATCTTGCAGACAAAGTCGTTTGCCATCTTAATCTTGTTGTCAAGTACCTCTGTGTACTCTGAAAACCACTCTCCTCGGTGTCATATGGTAGGATGCTCCCGTATCAAGAACCCACACATCAGAAGAGTGTGTGTGTCCATACACAACAAGAGCGATGTCGTCGTCAAACTTGGTTTCATCCTCGGCTACTGCAACAGACCCAATCCGTTGCTCCTTCATCTTGGGACAGTCTGACTTCCAATGTCCCTTCTCTTTGCAATAGTTGCAAATATCAGATGCTTTAGGACCCCTTGGAAACGACTTTAGCAATCTTGCAGATAAAATCATTTGCCATCTTAATCTTGCCGTCAAGTACCTCTGTGTACTTCGAAAACCACTCTCTCCTCGGTGTCATATGGTAGGATGCTCCTGTATC
>NC_027753.1:29069667-29082877 GCF_000695525.1 Brassica oleracea var. oleracea
TTGGCTTCATCCTCAGCTACTGCAGCAGATCCAGACTGTTGCTCCTTCTTCTTCTTGGGTCAGTCTGACCTCCAATGTCCCTTCTCTTTGCAATAGTTGCAAGTATCAATTGGCTTAGGACCTCTTGGAAACGATTTTCTGTCTTTCGACTTCTTTTTGTTCCCATGTCCCTTCACACCACTGACAAACAATCCCGAAGCTTGATTGTATGTCCCTGAGCTGGATGCCTTATGGCGTAATTCCCGACTGTGAAGCGCCGACCTAACCTCTTCCAGTTTCACTGTATCTTTGCCAACAATGAACGATTGCACGAAATTCTCGAAAGAGTTCGGCAAAGATACCAACATGATTAGAGTCATATACCATTGTCTTATCTGAAAGTACTGAGACTGTATTTCCATTCTTAAGTATTGCAAGTTGCAAGTTGCAAGTTTGTAAGTTGCTTTATAATCGTGATGGTAGACTAATCTTTTTAGGTTTTAGATGGTGTTTCAATATATCATCCAAAATCCAAAGTGCAAACGTCATATATATTTTAAAATTAGAGAAAACATATTTTATTAAAAAGAAAATATACTCGATGTTATTAAAATAAAATAAAAAATCAAAAGAAAAAGGAACACAAATAAATAAAGAAAAGAGAAGGCAGCTTTTATTAAACTTTTGCATAAGCTTTTGACTTTTAGTGATCTTTCTTCAATTGCTTTACATTTTCAATAATTTTTCATCATCCCTACACACTACATGGACAATAATTATATCACCATCAGCTAAAACTAATGATAACACGAATTGCTTTCAGTGCCAAAGCGTACAATTCATTTCTTCCACTACCATTCTCATTATCACAGCAGACAAGGATCAGTAAATCCACCTACTTTGTTACAAAACTTATTAAAATCTCAGCAATTTAAGACGAATAAATACTGCTTTAAAAGCGTTATTTAATTTGCTTACCTGAAAACTTGAACTAGGAAGATTCAAAACCACACTTTTCTTCGCTAATTAAAAAAAAAACTCACAGTAATCAATTCATAAGTTACCCAAAATCTAATCAAAGAACACATCAAAACAGGATTTTGCTCGTCACAAAAAATTACAAAAATAATAAGTTGTCTTCTTTCTCGATTTTTTATTCATCTTTGTTGTCTCGTTGCCCCATGTTTTGATCCTCCTTATATGCGTCCCACTGTCTCACTCTTATTCTATTCCCCAATATTCTATATGTTAAATATGAAGAAAGGGTTTCTTGGTTTGTGATGTACGCATCATCATCCTTAAATCATGCTACTCTCTAGTTTTACTTATATGCTCTAAGCTTTTAGTTTGTTCCACCCACAAGTTGAAACACTCTCTTGTGTTATTTTCTTCGTTCTCTCTACAATTGATCCATTTTAAGCGTTCACGTAATCAAAAGCTTATAACCCAAGTAGAATATAGTAAACCAGCGTGATAGGAAGCGCTATAAGCATTCCGAATATTACCCTGCAAAATCATTCGGTTATATTATAATAATTTTTTTTTTTCAAATAGCATTAGTAATCGTATGAATATTAACCATAATACTCCATGACTTACCCTGTACTTAAAATAGCAGGATGAACATTGTACTCTTTTGCAAACACAAAGGGTACAATCCCTTGAGGCAATGCGGCCTAAGAAGTCGTACAAAAACATTTAGATGATCTTTTGGTAACAACGCACAACATTTAGTAGCAAATCACATTTTAACGTTCTCAATATTGCGTTATTAAAACGTAGATATATTTTACCTGAACAATGGCGACACGCAGTAAATCACCACGCAATCCAATAGCTATAGAGGCAACTGCCATCACGGCCGGACCTGTGAGGAACCTAACCGCCATCGCAAATGTTGCCACTGAGTTCCCACAAGCGATTAATTTGGGTTGCAACGCCATGAACAACCCTTCACGATTTTTTCACATACAGTTTATAATTTCAAAATCAGTCGATAAATAAATTAAATATATATTTTTGTGCATACAATAAACTAGGTAATAACTCGCGCCTTGCGCGGAATGTGATTATTAGTTTCGTTATTTTTTAATAAGGAGACATTAATCTGTTTAATCTGGATATCAGTTCGATTTTATGTTGTTTTTTTCTTGTTTTTAATCTTCTAAAATATAACTATCATTTTAAATCAATATTTATTTGGTTTGTTCGGTTAAAATGTTTGATGTTTTTGGTTTTTTTTGTTGCTTTGATAATAAAAAATTACTATTATTTATTTGATTTCATGTTATGAATCTTAGATAGTCGTGATGTCGAACCAATGGTTTCATATTATAGTTTCTAAACGGATAATAGTTAAAAATAGAAAAGAAAATTATTAAGACAAATCATTTTACTACAATTTGGTCGATAGTGAAAGAAGCACGAAGAAAAAGAATATTTTAACTTTCAAAAAATTAGATATTTCAGTTGTGGTAAATACTTAGTTATAAGGTGCTCACGTCAATGTGCACATGTATGTGAATGTAAAAGTATATGAAGATGGTTGATAAATATATAAAGATACTGTTAATTAATATTAAATGACATTTTTTCAAAATAATACATGAAAAGTAAAATTCTTAAAATGAAATTATTTAAAAACAAAATATTGTAAAATTGATATAAACTATAATATATAACTTATATATAATTCTTTAAAGATATGTATATATATGCATATAACAGATCAAATTGGATATTCATTCCTATAAATATTGATATTTTTTATTTGCTTTTTTTTTTTTTACGGATATTGTATTTTAGTATTTGATTTGCTTCGTAGAGTAACGGACATCCGGATTTTTCGGTTCGAATCAAAACGGATAACGAATCAAATCAAAATTTATGAATAATTTGTCCAGCTATATCCGAAAACAGTAAAAATAACGTAAAGAAGAACCATGCATGAGAGTTTTATATTAAAAAAACGTAAAGTACATAGTGTGAACATATTTATGTAGAGTTTGGCTGAAAAGCTTTCTACATGTGACATGTGTCTATTTTAGTGTAAACGCATTTATTATAATGCTTCTACATGTGACATGTGTCCAGTTTTGTGTGAACGCATTTATTACAATGCTTCTCCATTAATATATAATGGATTATAAATATATATGTATATATATTTTTAAGAAAATCCAATCACCTCCCATATAAAGGGGGACCATGAGGACTATCAACAACACGAGACCATGTCGTCCACCATTACCATTTATCTAATACGACACTCACACCATTGCCCCACCTGTCGGATGGTCCATCCCTAATTTTTTATTTCAACTCATATAAATTTATGGACTAAAATTTTAGGTCTTTTACGAAACGTGTAAACGGGTTAATATGTTAACGAAAATATGCAAAAATAAGGAATGTCCTAGGATATAATCTGATTTAATCATTTTAAATAGCTTTAAAAACAAAATTAAAAGAAGGAATAAAACAGAGAGTATGAAGATGACTAACCCAAACTGAACATTGCCATTCCAAGACCAGCATCAGATAGAATGGAGATAGATTGCTGTATGATTTTGGGCATTGCCACATGCCACCTTCATATTGAAAATCGGAGTCAATTCCCGATAACCGGTCGGTTCAAGCTCAAGAATACATAATTTGAATTTCGATTTAGTTACTAACCGGAAAGCAACCAGAGCCCAGATGAGGCCAATGAGGCTAGAGTAAGTGTTTGGGTTTCTGATTAGCTTCCTCCACACCATGATCAGTATCAGCCTCGTCATCACACTCGCCGGCGGCATATGTTTCCCTTGACTTGCTTCACCTTCAGCGGCGGCTCCGAGTCCTGTCTTCGATTGTAGCACCGCATTAGGAACAGCTTTGTTCAGTCCATTCTCAGCGTCTTTTGCTCTCTCTCCTTCTTCTCTTCGGGTGATAATAACTGGTTCACCTCCGAAGTCACCACTCGCCGGACGAGCCAGAGCTATAAACACCACCACACAAAAACCGTTAACGAACTTCAGAACATTTCAAAGTCAAACTTGTCGGAAAGTCGCGAAGGATTTTTCTTACCTTTGTTTTCGCTGTTCTGAGATTGGTCGGGCACTAACATCCGGATCTCTTTGGCACCTTGGTCAGATCTTCCACCCTGTTCATTGTTTGATCCCAAATCAGGGGCGTTAAGACCCGCCCGGTCTGAAACTGGTGACCCGTTGGAGCTCCACACGAACATGTGTAGTTCCTTGGAGCTCGCGTCATGATTGTTTGACTTACCGTCGGTGTGAAGACTCGTCTGCTGATTTGTGTTGGTCTCTTTAGGAGTTTTATTGACGGCTTTGTTGGCCGTAGATGTGGTGGTTATTGAAGAGAACTCAGGATTTGGAGCCGGGTAAGATCCGCCTCCTCCTCCTGGATGATACCCGAATTTCGGGGAGGAAGCCATGGCGCAATTCTCCTCGAAATTCGAAGGTCTTGGAGTTGGGCCTCTAGAAGACTGCATGGAGTACATGTCCGCCGGCCCGAAGTTGGAGAGACGGCCGCCGGGGAAACCCATCATCGAGTAGAAGTCTGATTGGTTGAAGTTTGAGCCTCTAGGAGTGGTGCTTAAGCTGTAAATCTCAGCTCCGGTGAGATTAGACGGCCTTGGAGTCATGTTAGGCCCACAGAACGAACGACGGGAAGCGTTTGATTTCCTCACGGTGACGTGAAGCTTCCCGTCGTTACCGATCTCTGCGTCAGTCTCTAAAAAGTCATGGCCGTCGAGGGAAACAACGTCGGATTCAACCTTGAACGAAACTATGGAAGCGGCCGTCTCAGGGAACTGCTCCATGATGAGCATCTTGGCGCCGCGAAACTCGAAGAGGAAGAGGAGAAGCGTGTACCAGATGATACACTGGAGGACGACGACTTGGACCATGAGCGAACCGGCGTATTCGCCATACATGGCGATCAAGAGAGGGATGCCCATGACGAGTGTGTTGGGAAGCGTGGAGAGGGAGAAGATTGTGATGCTCCACTCGAGGCTACCGGAGCGTGTGAAGTTAGCCCAGAGGACTAAGAGGGCGAGCATGAGGATTTTCTGGAGAGTGTCCGCTGCGATGAAACGGAGGTTCATGGCGTATGGATTGTTGGTGGAGATGAAGTGGAAAGAGAGGAGAGGGACGGCGAATATGGCCACGAAGCGGTTGATTCCGGAGCATTGATCAGGGGAGAAGATTTTCCACCACCGTACAGAGCCGTAGGCGAGGATCATAGCGACGTAGAGAGGTATCACGGCCGTGAGGACCGTGTAGAGGTCGTGCCAGGAGATCATCTTCTTTCTGGTTGATTTGAGAGAAAAACGTTAATCAATGATCTGGAGGTATGAAAGGAGACTGAAGAAGAAGAAGAAGGTGGAGACTTGGAGCATGTGTGGAAGGAGCGAGCAACTTTGGCTCTGAGGATATAATTTAAGGAGTGATAGCCACTTTACATCTCTTTTTATACAGCAAATACTTGACAACCCATAGTTTCTTTTTACTCATTTATTTATTTATTTTGTTATTTTACTTTATTATTCTTTTGAAAATTTAATTATCGTTTTTAACATAATTGTTCTTCTCGTAGAATAACCCATACAGTGTATAGGGTCAATTTGCTAAGTAACTTCAGTGTTCCATTATTTGGTTAAATGTCCCAACGGTTAATTTGTAAATAAATGGAATATTTTTAGTGTATTCTTATAATTTATTATACAATAATAATTTAGCATCAAAATAAACTTGTCCATGAAAATGTATCGGGAGAACACTTGTGTAGAATAGAAGTTGTAGTCTGCAACAGTTTTACATGTGCAAAAATAGCATCTAAGTTAGATCTTTAGAAAAGGTCTACATGTGGCATCGCAGACACCTTTTTCTCTTCTGTCCCCTCCTCTTTGCTTTGGTATAAGTTTCACATCACCTTTCTTTCACATTCTCTAACTAATCCATTTTCATATAATGATTAAATGACGAATTTCAGTATAGATATAAGTGCCCTAGACAATAATAAAAATAATAATTCAATATCGAAAATAAGATTCCAAAATTTCATATAAAAATGAAAAAGCAAACAAAGTAATCACTCAAAATTTGTGGAGACAAGATGGGCTGGAGACAAAGAAGATCCACCAAGGAGTTGGATGGCTCAAATGGAATTTGGCTAATGGCGTCGAGTGTCTCTATATGTTATTGTTAGGTTTACTCATTTGTCCCGTGAAGTAGGCAACAATCAATTACTCCTTAGAGGAGCATATACTTTAGTCTAGTCTCATCATTAAGCTAATGTCTTTTGCTAGGCTTCATGATATACGTTGCTTCTCAATTATTTGTTCAGATAAATTCAAATTTGAATTTAGTTAGTATAAAGATTACCGTGTTATATTGCTTTCTATTATATGAAGAAAATATATAATTTTAACTTCCTATTCCAGTGAACTTTTTTATGTATTGGTATAACTACCTTTTAAGTTTTAAGAACAAAACTAAGTTTACAAAAAAGAAAAAAGAATCAGTTCAAAAAAAAAGTTTTAAGAACAAAACTAAGTTTCCTTATGAATAAATGGTTGAGAGACAGAGAATGTCGTGACCTTCTTGTGACTTTAGTGTGTCTGTATCTTTCTGCCTGCATAACTCATCACTGGACACAACTTCCACGAATAAGTCCAACCACCATTAATTGCGAATTAAGATATACTAGATTTTGATCCGCGCTTTTAAACGCGGATTATTGAATTTAAATTTTTATAATATAAACTTTTAATTAAGATAGTTTATACGTTTGGCCACTTTATTCGGAACCGAATAATCAACTCATACCAAATTGAAAAAATGAAACTAAAACTGAACCAAAATTTAAAAATAACTGAACGGATCATATATCTCTAGAACCAAGAATAAAATAGAAACCTGAATTTTTTAAATACAAATTATATACCTACAAATATTAATTATATGTAATTTCTAAATAACCAAATATCTTAAATATACTATTTGTAAACTAAATTATCCAATAAAAAAAATTACTCAAACTTTTTTTCAAATAGAAAAAAAATTATCTTAATAAGTCCTGACATTCAGTTTAATTTTCCACTAAAAGGAACCAGAACACCAAAATCGAAATACCAAAACTAAAACTGAATGTTGAGGACTTATAGTGCACCTATATTTTAAATGGTGTGAAAAAGCATTATATTTTTATAAATTATTTAACTCTTTTTAATGGATACATATGTGGTTTATAGATGAATTAATATATAAGTGGTACCCGTAGTCAAACCAGTAAACGCAGTCACCGTATATAATCTAGTTTCAATTTAATAAAAAAAGTCCATTATTTAAAATCTGATAAAATCTAAAACCCCCTATTAACTTGTGAATCTATACCACATGACATGGTAAAAATCTAAAACAACATGATAATATTTTTCAAAATTTGATTAAATTTCTCATATAAATTTTACTAAGATATAAAATTGAATAAACTACATTGTTTTTATGTTATGCATTCTAGTTTATAGGTTTTGTAATGACTATTTTAAGATTACATTTTCGAGTTTTGGAAATAAAATTATTATTAAGTTGAGTATAGTTGAGTTTAACTATAAATGTTAAAAATAAAATAAGATATTTTATTTAAACATAAAAAACATTCTAAAAATGCTATAATTTCCTGAGAAAATATTTATACAAAACCCTTTCCCCTAATAAACCCAGTTGTAAGAAGATTTTCATCACAAAAATAACCTAGGAAGGTTTTCTAAGAAAAAGCTATAATTTTGAAATATAATTAAGTTTTTTGTTGTACTGTGAAGTATTTTTCTTATCGTAATTGAAAGTTAATATGTTTTGACTGTAGAATGGTCTCATGTTTTTAACTTACTTGCATCATATATTTTTATGTTAGTTTGAGTCATAAAACATTTAATATGAATTAAATATGGTATTGTTCAGACTTTAATTACCAACTAGATTTTGACCCGCGCTTGAAAAGCGCGGGTATTTTTTGTTGTCCGTTTGATAAAATTTGAATAAATTTATAACTTTTTATTAGGAATAAATGATTTTAAACTTTCTCTATTATAATGTTTGAATTTTAAATAGTATTTTCATATCCAATCGAGACATACAATATGTTGTGAACAGCCATGAATTAATCAAGAAGACAGTAGAGAACAAAACATATTGAGGCAAATACCCGTTTAGGGTTTTTTATTATTGTGTGAATGAATAATCTTACAAACCCTTAGACTCATATTTATAGCAGCCTCAAACCCCGATTTCCTTTTTTTAGAAATACATACTTATTTAGAAAAAGTAAATTTTCCAAATCGTCCGATCCACGAGTGCTGGGCTTTTACTGGTGCACAGAGATTTAAGACACACAGATGCAACATAGTCAAACTGATAGATTCAATAAATCTGTATATAGTCCTATTTTGAATTTAATAAAACAAAATATGATAAAAATACGGTAAAAGCCAAAACATGCTATTAACCCGCTATCATTTTTCAGGTTTTCAGGTACTTATGATCTTTGGCAAAACTTAAATATATGAACCGACCTATCCATGCTACATACTCAAATATTACATGTATTTTACATGTATTTGAATTATGATTCCAAACTGATCCGAACATGAAAGAACCCATCTAAACCTGAATAAAAAAAATCAAATATCTATTTGGGTCCAAATGTTTAGAATCCAAATAACCAAGATAGAAAGGAACCGATCCGAATACTTGAGTACCCAAACCTATTTTCTCATTATATTTTGTGTGTATTTTATAAGTTTTACATTTGTTAAATTGATATGGTTTAAGATTTATTTGATAGATTTTTTTAACTAATTCAATAGAACATATTTGTAAGATTTCTCATAGTTTTTAAACTTTATTAATATTTTTTTTATTATAATACATTCTATAAAAATTAAGTTAACATAATATAAATATAATTTTATTTTAACATATGATATGCGATTTATCAAATTTAATTTTGTAAATATTTGAAACTATATAAGATGTCATGATACAATGTTTAATGATATTATTAGTACATGTATAAAATATGGAATATTATTTTAGCTTTAATATGATTGTGATCTTAGTGATATTAATATCCCACACATATCACAATGATTGTGATCCCACGAAATTAGGGGTGTTCGTTAATTTTTATGGTAACACAATTAATATCTCACGAACATCACAATTTTTCATAGGTAGTTAGAGTTATTAATTATGTATAATTAGAGTGATTAATTGTAGGACCAAAAAAATAATAAATGTAACAAAAAAGTCCAAACAACTTTCATAAGTAGATTTATTAAAACTTCTTCCCTTTTAATAGTATTGATAAATCCAACAACCTTTCTTAGGTAGATTTTTAAAGAATTAAAAATCTGTCGTCTTTGCTTTAATTATTCAACTTTTTTTTCTCATCACGAATCAAATAATACATATATTAATAAAGAATAAATGGCTTCAGTTAACCAAATATATAAATCCTAAATATGGGCATAAGATTAGGGAACTTTTGGAAGCACTTCATAGGTCAGCGTAACCATTTTCTTTAACAGGAACATTTATTCAGTCTCTCTAGCTAGTAGTACAAGAATATCTACGGGAAAAAAAAAAGAATATCTACGGGAAACACGGTAGTATCAAATATATAATTACGGAAAATGGCATAGTACCTACTACCTACACACCATATATTACTAGAAGCAATTTTTCGGCTACCAGTAGAGCTGCACGAGTAACTCAGTATTTTTTTTTTTGACTCAATCATGTATTTTTTTTTCAAAAAAACATACACGATTTGATACATAAACGGGCGGATGAAAAAACAATCCCCAAACACAAAAGTCCACATGAAGGCGGCAGCTAAAATCCACTCCAGGACAACTTACGGCAACAAACAAACATGTCAACTTAAAACTAAACGATTTATCAGGTTAAATAAGAAAATTTAAATCCAAGTAGTGTCCAATGATTGGTAATTTTCGCTGCTGCACATAGCCCGCCAAGCGACAATATCCACCTCCTACACCCGGTGCACCACGACTTATCGCTGCTGCTCACGCCCGCCAAACGATAACGTCCACAGAACCAAAACCCCACGACTTCATCACCCGACTGGAGGGAACTCTACTCGGTCCACACAACCTTCGGATACAGATGTGATGCATTCAGCACCAACTTACTCCCAGATAGAAGCCCATACATACTCTCAACCAACACGAAGCTTTAACCGATGAACGACTCCAGAAAGATTCACGGAATAATAAACGAACGGCAAACAACCATTGAGACACCACCATACGAACCAAATCTGCTATTTAAACTTTCACAAAATACTAAAACAAAACTACTTTAACCGCATCCGCAATACACTCAAACTCTGAACTTGGACACCATCCAAACGAACTTCTGAACCAAAGCTAGAGGAGAAGTGAGAAACCTAACCGTGAAAACCATAAGCGATGTGGAGATTGAGTCCATACGAAATCCAGAACCGTCCACATCTTCCATGGAACCCACCAAAAGAGACGTCAACAGTTAGAGTATGAAGAGAGGAGTCTATCTCCGGTGGCGGTGAGAGAAACGGACCACCGAGGAGGGAGATCAAAGGAAGAAGAGATCATGTAGCTTTAGATCAAAAAGAGTGGCCGCTCTAAGGCTGAGGAGAGAGGTTGAATTTTGCTTTTTCCACTATCACGAGTAACTCAGTATGTCCAAGAACTTTTCCAGATATGGTGAAAATAGCGTCTATGACCTCTCAAAACTCTGAAAGAAATGTATCACACGTGTGTATCTACAATCAGGTTATATTACAAGTCAAACTTTAACATAGTGTTCGTCCTTGATATACGGAATTGCAGGAACGATAACGAAATTTAAACTAATATAAGACTTACGCTTCCAAATATCTTTGAGATATGTACTTATCAACTGTTATAGGTCAAAAAGAAGGACACACGATCAACTACACACATTAGAAGAAAAAAAGATTAACGGTGTTGGTGGAATATATATCGATCATATTTAAATTAATATTTGATGATATGTTTGGAGTATTGACTAAATGATGGACTTGACGACCTAAATGTTGGACAATCAAACGAATGCAATGATAAACAATTCAAACCGAGAATTTACAAAAACATAAATAGACACACAAATAAGCGATTTGTATGAAATAAACACAATTAATGATTTAGCATTTAAATACAAATCACAAAACAAATTATTAAATCCATGAATTTTCATAGAAATCAATTAAGTTAAAAACAAAAGAAAACGTTTTTTTAATAATTCTCACATTATTAGAATGCCTTCTCCTAGGCTTAGATAAATTGTGTCTTGTTTTTATAAAAAATCAATTTAGACATCCATCGGACTAATGATACGTTCATCTATGTAATGCAATGAGGTCCTTTAGTTCTACTTACTACAGTACACTATTTTACGCATCTAACTTTTTTTTAGTTATTCTTGTTCTTCATCAGCAATGCAACAAGTATAATCTCTGACCAATGAGACGAGTCCACATGGACGTTGTCAGAAAACAGAGTAAAAAGTGGCGTCAAGTCCATTGTCCATAATGTAAGCACGTGAGACTCAACATGGGCAATCTTCCTAATGCAAGTAATACGAACACACATTCCTCTGTTAGTCACTCAGAGTTGTCTCAGAAAACAAACTTTGGATATTGCATATGTATTCTTATTTCAAAATTTGCTCCCATGGCCATACTAAATGTGGGAATAACTTCTTCATATATCTTTCAATACAAATTTTTATATAATAACGAATACAAGTTACAAAAAAAAGAAATTTTCTAATATGATATATTTTATAAAACAAATGAAAGAATAGGCAATGGGCCAATGACATATATATCGTAGTGTCTAGCCAGTCCCGAGTGTACGTGGTTCGTTTATTGAGTTCTCCCAGCCAGAAACTGTAATATCTCATAAAAATACGTCAAAGAAACTGTAATATAAGTGTACCTAATATACTTTGCCAGTGAAAAGAATTTAAGTGTTCATATTATATTAAGGATCCTATTGTGAATATTTCGTTTCAGGTTTGATAGAACAGAAATGGCTAGCTTTTGAAATTCCCAATCGGATTCAAGTGTGTGTATTAAGCTATCCAGCCCATTTGAGTTGATTTTAAAATATCAAATTGTTCTTTGGGCGATAAAGCCCAAATCCGTTGTTCGACGACGTAGTTCTAGAGATGCCCGTTTTAGTTAAAATTTTAAAACTACATAGAATTTTCAAAAATCAAAAAGAAAAAGAAAATCAATTTTAGTTATTAATAGTAACCCCTGTTCTAAAAATCGGCCGCCTAGGCGCTACGCGTCACTATTCCGCCCCGATTTATGCCAAATCGGTGAAAAAAATCGGATATCGGATTTTTTTCCGCCTAGACCGCCTAAATGACCGCCTAGCCGCCTAAATGGCCGACCGCCTAATCTATTTTTTTTTTTTTTTTAATTTTTTTTTTAATTTTATTTTTTTTTATTTTTTATTTTTTTTAATAATATTTTTATTTTTTATTTGATCTAAAATTTTATAAATATCATTTATATTCATAATTTTGATGAAAAATACACTATATTAAGTTTATATATTCTATTTGTGTGTTTTATACAATCTTAAACATGAAAATGTATTAATGTTACACACAATTAAAGATTAACATGTTTTATAACACAGTAAACCATCTAAAAATTCCGCCCCGCATAATTTCCGATTAATCCCCGATTTTCTCTTTAGGCGCTAGGCCCAACCCGACCGCCCGACTAGCGCCTAGCGCGTTCAAGAACAGGGATAGTAACTAGTTAAAAAGATTAGTCAAGTTAAACTAAATTTTCATATATTATATTGTATGTAAATTTCATTGAAACTTACATTGAAAATAACACAATATTGACTATATGTTCTGTGTATACAAAATTTACTATATATTGTATGTAACTTCCATTGAAAAGAGCACATAATGATTTAATATTTTGTGTCCGCTAAATCTTATCATTAGTGAAATTAAACATGATATTTAGAACCTAACGATTGGTTTTTTCTTCACCTAACGATTGGTTATAACTTATCCCTGTTCTAAAAATCGGCCGCCTAGCCGCCTAGGCGCTACGCGTCCCTCTTCCGCCCCGATTTATGTCAAATCGGTTTAAAAAATCGGATATC
>NC_027753.1:29082915-29096386 GCF_000695525.1 Brassica oleracea var. oleracea
TTTTTTTTAAATTTTTTTTTTAGTTTTAATAATATTTTTATTTGTTTATTTGATCTAAAATTTTATAAATATCATTTATATTCATAATTTTGATGAAAATTACACTATATTAAATTTATATATTCGATTTGTGTGTTTTATACAATCATAAACATGAAAATGTATTAATGTTATACACAATTAAAGATTAACATGTTTTATAACATAGTAAACCATCTAAAAATTCCGCCCCGCAGAATTTCCGATTAATCCCCGATTTTTTCTTTAGGCGCTAGGCCCAACCCGACCGCCCGACTAGCGCCTACCGCGTTCCAGAACAGGGTAACTTATAAATTAGAGATCAATAGTAAAATGTAATATACTATTAGAACCCATGTTCAAAAACTCGGCTAACTCGGCCGATTAACCGGCGAGTACACGCTGTGCGGCCAACCACCGTAGTGAATCGACCATAATCGGCCATAAAATCGGGTCTTTGAAAAAATCTCGTTTTAGTTTTGATTTCTGTTAAAAATCAGTGCGTTTAAGTTAGATCTATGGATATTAAATGGAATTGTGCAAACAAATGATGAAAATAATGAGAAAATTGAACACAAAAATGGAGGCAGGCGGTTGTTGCAGGTTACGTTCGCAGGGCAAAAGGTAAGGGATGACACGGCGAATTACCGTTTTGCCCTTCGTTAAAAGAAAAATTAAAACTAGGCCCAAAAAGACAAAACGGGGAGTTGAATCCGGGTATTGTCGCTAGAAAACCACACTTTCACCATCTGAGCTGGAGCATTTCTGATTAACCTAGTGCAAATACAAGTTTATATACGCATATAAACATAAAATGATGAAAAATTAATCCCCGATTAATCTGTGATTAATCTCCGAGTTTATGTTAACTCGCTAGGCCCGAGTGTGCCGCACGGATAGCGACTAGCGAGTTTTCGAACATGGATTAGAACTGGAGCTTGACTCAAATAGTCAAATGTGGTGGCCGCAGCATACCTTTTCGAGTGTGATTCGGTTTAGATAAACTTCGCACAAACGGCCAGTGTCAAAATGAATTATTTTTAACATTGACCAATACCACAGGAAGTAAATAAATAAAAAATTTAGTAAACAAGAAAGAAATAAAAACAAATATTATAAGTGAGACATCAGGTGAATTAGGTGAATATCTCCAACGGAATTCAAATTTAAAAATCTTAAAACCTATCTACGTCGAGGAATAGATAGCAGCCTTATTTGAGTCTTGTGGAACGAAAGTCAAATAACAATGAGGCTTATTGATGTTTTAAACAATCTACCCCTACCCAATCAACCCATGTATATCTATCAGTATCTGGGACAATTTTGAAAGTTACAAACTTATAAACAATTTAATTAAAAATGTTTTAACCACATTTGAGATCTATGTCTATATAGATTTAATGCTTAAAATTTTGCAAGCTCAAAAGTAATGTTTCGTTTGACTATGTTTAGAACTTGGCTCTGTCAATAACATGTTAAAAGTTAAAAAAACGATGATTAAACAAATTATTCTTCCATAATAAATAATTAGAGAAATATGCACAAAATCCTCCCAATCATAAAATCTTTACTTTCACCCCTAAACCGACGTTTCAATCCTTTTGACTTTTACTTTTGACCGAGCCAGTCAACACAGGGAAGAGGAAGAAGAAAACGCCATCCGTGACTGACTTCTCCGAGCTGTTGCCTCTTCGACGGCATTAGTCATTATCTGCTTTTTTTTTAAGTCATTATCTGCTGCATTGGTCACACGTTCACATAGAGGACACATGGATAAAACCGAGGCCAATACTGGCTTTAGAGCTCGTAGTTCTTCAACTTCTATTTGTAGCCGTCGATTTTGCTCCTTCAATGACTCGAACCATCTCTTCAGATACTCACATTCCATCTCCCTATGCTTGAGCTTACTCCTACGTACAAATTTTGTATAAACATGATATTGATTATTATGAGCTGTGCTAACGTACTATTAAATATGCTTCGTCATTTTAGTTTCTAGGTATTAATATGAGTTGATTACATTTTGGAACACTTTTTGTCTTTCCTTTACGATCTTTACAGTGAGAGTCACTTTCCACTTACGAGACACTTTCTGGTGGGACCTAGGTGTGTTTTTGACAAATTTGTCTTTGTGGACGACGAGTTGTGGACGACAAATTATGGACAACGAGTTGTGGGCGACAAGCTAAAGACGACGATGAATTGTGGATCGACTTGTGAATGACGAGTAATTTGTGGACGTATGAATCAAAGAAATGCAAATAATATTGTATGATGGTTTACTTCCACTATTACAAATTTGATTTTTTTTAAAAAAATTGATATGATAACCACGAGTGATTTGTTATAGACATAAATTATGGATATATATATTTCATGAACACATATGGTTAAGTCATAAATTATGGACATACTAATTGTGGACGCAGAAATATGGACAATGATACAATTTATGAGATTAAAAAGGTTCAGCTAGACATGAGAAAAAGATCTACGCTCTATAAATGATTACTCGAGTTCTCCTTTTACAACTGAAGAGGCGAAGACAGCTACCACAACGATTTTGAGCATGACCACAATGTCGCGGTGAGTAGAAAATGACTACACATGAGACGATGTCGATGGTACTTGTCGGTGGCTTAAAGCTTCAATTTGGGCTGCTTCATAGCGGTGAACAGAGGATGGCAACCTGAGTTGCAGGCACATTGGGGGGAGCACGAGCAGACGAGAACAATATCGCTGATGGCGCTTGTGGTTGTGTCTATGCACAGAGTTCATGTGATGGTGTCCACGTTTTGGTGTCCACGTCCACATTTAATTTTGTTTACACGTTAATATATATATATATATGAAAATTGATCTTAAAATATAGGGAATTTTATGTGTATTTTATTATGACAATTATTTTTATTTAATATATTTTAGAATTTGAGATAAAAATAAATAAAAACATAAAGTGGAATAAGAAGAGGAAAGAGATTCATGTGATGAGAAGAATAAGGTCTAAGAGTATGATTAACCCGGAGTTCTTAGGATAAGGTTCTTATCGGAAGTTAATAAACTGTTTCTTAACTTTTAATTAAAAAAGGTAAGAACCGGTTCTTAAATAAGGATTTTAAGAACCGGTTCTTAGCTTTTTTAGTTAAAAGTTAAGAATCAATTTCTTAACTTCCGCTAAGAATCCCACTCTAAGAACTCCGGGTTAATCATGGTCTAAGGTCATAAGAATATTTTTGACAAGAGAAAGTGTATCTCAAGCACTAAGTGTCCTATAGTGTAATTGGAACTTAAGAAAGTGTCGGTAAAAATCTCTTTTAATATACACCAATTGTTAACAACGATATATATCATAGGCTGAAATATTTTAATATATTTTAACGAGGTTGGTGTTTGAGAAATTTCTACTTTTTGTGAGACTATTCAACCGACCTTTCTCTTAACTATCTATATGCTTACATACGTGTGTGACCTCTGTGTCCACAATCGCATACCATATTATATGTGATTATATTGCTTGATCGACCGGAATGCCAGGGTACGTAAGATCATCTCATTATATATATATATATATATATATATACTGCTCTAGAAAATAATTCTAGTTTTTCTCTTTCAAAAAATAAAATAAAATCATTCTACTTTTTTGTTTCACAAATTTCATTTTGATGTTTTCCACAGACTTATATTAAGACTCAAAAACGACAAGATTTTTTGAGAAAATCATAAGTTATACGCATTTTTAATTAAAATGTCGTTCCAAAAAATACACAACGTCATAGGATTATGTTTGGTAATTTAAATTCCTTCTTTATGGACTTCATGAACAAACAGCCACGCAATATGTATATGTATACTATGCATGCATTCATGTACAAATGTTCCAAAAAATACACAACGTCATAGGATTATGTTTGGTAATTTAAATTCCTTCTTTATGGCCTTATGAACAAACAGCCACGCAATATGTATATGTATACTATGTATGCTTTCATGTACAAATGTGCGTACAAACACATTTCTGTGATGTATGATGTGCATCTAGACACCGAGAGAAAAATAGTTATACAAAAGTGTAAATGTGCGGTGTGTAAGTTAAAGTTTCATTAAAGAATATGTATACTATAAGGGACAAACATCATAATTGTGGACTAGCCAAAGATGGCTGAAAAAGTTAAACCTATCATTTACTGTCTCTAACTTTGTCCTTCATGTTCCCTATCGCTTTTCTTGTTGATACATTTATTAGATTCTATATTTTTATTTTTAAATCAAGGAACATATATGTAATATGTAGACACGTAGACATAAAATAAGAGTAGTGGCTTTTCGTGTGTAGCAGAGAATGCGTGAGAGATATATATGTCGGAATAACGTGAAACACTTGGATAAAAAAAGGATCTCTTCCACTTTACTACATTTTCTATTGCATGTACATGAATTGTGCTGAGAATCTAAGTTACGATCGCACACGATCTCTTTATATATAAATACACTATTCTGTCAACGCACTCTCGTTAATTATTAAATCTCCAACCACTAAAAATCCAATTCCAAAAACCCTATGTATAACATGCATCACCGTATTTCAACAAAAAAAAACATGCATCGCCGTATATATATGTAGAAGCACAATTTTATACGATATAAAATTATATATTCCTCAACTTTTATATAAACAAACGATGCAATATACGAAAGCGGTAGATCGAAGTACGTACCGAGCTCTTCGGTTTTGAAACCACACCTCAACTTGCCTTTGACTAAGCTTCAAAAGAATGGCCAATTCTTGTTTTTGTTTCTGTGGTTTCATTATCAGCCCACTTAATCATCAGAAAATGATTAAACTCTATTTTTCTCTATCATCTTTATTTTTAACGTAAACAAAGCATACGGAACCATAAAATTGATTAATATATATACTTACCGGGGTTAAGGTATTGTTTTGTATAAAACTCTCTTCAAGAATATGTGATTGCTCCTTGATTAGACGGAGCTTTTTGCGCGGCCGGCCGCCTAAGTTTTCATCTTCTTCGTTGATATGCGGTGTTGTACCGATCATGATCCACCCACGATCTTCTTCCTTCTTTGGAGTTTGATTTATGCCTAAATCTCTCACCATGTGATCACCTGCCAAAATATATTATTTGGATATTTTTTAAGAGACAACTATTAATACAACTCTATATCATGTTGAAATCAATATTTAGATCTTACCAGACAAAGGGTGAGAAGGAGATGGAGAAAAGCTTTGAATCGATATTGTTAATTCTAAAGAGCTTGAATTAGGTGAAACGGCCATAGAGGGGATGAGGAAAATTAGGAATCAATAGAATTTGATGAAGAGAGAGTAGTTTTTTTTCGGAAGATATAAAGGTAAAGTTGAAGTTTTATATGATAACAGAAATGTGAGTATGTGTCCGATAGCCAAGGCAAATATGCCAATGTAATATACACATGTAAAAGACAAAAGAGAAAAAGCCAAGGCAAAATATTTTGCGATAAGCGTGGAATGTGGAATAAGGATCAAGCCTGATAGCATTATCAAATTACAAGGAAATAAAGTGTCCAAACACGACAAAAGATAAAAGTTCTAACAGCAGCAGCATTATAGCTGGCTCTTAGCCCAATTCTTCCCCCAAATCCAATTAAAAAAAATTAAGAAAAGACAGAATCCCAAAACTCGCCCCTTGCGTAAGGGCTGAAAGGCCTGACTCTTAGTGACAGGTGTCACCAAACGAGAGGATGAAGAAATCGGTTACGCGTCTCTCTCGATCATCTCTCTCTCTCTCAAGCTCTCTTCGACGAAAGGCGATTTGACGTCTCCTTCGGTGACTCTTCTCGGCGACGTCTCCTTTGGTGTCTCTCATTGGCTACGTCTCCTCCGGTGGCACTTCTCGGCGACCACTCTCGGTGGTTCTCCTCGAGACGACGGAGCTCTCTCTCGGTGGCTTTCTTGAAATCGAAAGGTAAGCGGTTGTTGTGTTCTTGACTATGCATGTCTTCGATTAGGTCTGATCTGTTGTTTTTCTATGTAGTTTGTTGGTTCTCTCTCTCGGTGGGTCTTCTCCTCCAAGCTTTCCCTCGGTGGCTCAAATCGAAGCTTTCACCTCAAATCGAAAGGTAAACCTTGTGTTTTGTTGTTTCATTATGCATGTGATTGATTATTGTAGTTTGTTGGTTCTATTTGTTTCACCTAGAGTTAAAAATTTGATGTCTTTGATCTCTGGATATGTTCAGCTTGTTCTTCGGTTTTAATTTTAGTTTCAATTAATACGGATGGATCAAAGTTTCAATCCTTGCTCTGTTTCTGTTCTTTGATTTGTTTTCGCTTTTGATTATGTCTTTATGTTGGTCTGAATCATTTTTTGTTTATGTCTTTCTATTGGCAGATAGAAGGATCAAAGTTCATCGAGCAAAGGTTCAAACAATTCAGGAGTTCACTGCATAATAAGGTTAGTGTTACTCTTAACTGGTTCTGCAAACTAAAATTTGTTTAGGTTGTGGTTAGAATTGAATCGACTGTAATTAATGATTTGGTTGTGTGATAAATAGAAGTGATGGCTAGCTAGAATTGATTAAGGCTTAATGTGATGAAACTTGTAGATAAATGTCAACACGTTTTTGTGTGTTGGTTGTCATGAATGCATCTTCTCTTCCTTCTCTGCCATCTATAAACACTCTTTCTTTCTTCTCTTTCTTATCATATCCTTCATCTTCCTTCTTTGCCATCTATAAACACTCTTTCTTCCTTCTTTTTCTTATCATCTCCTTCATCTTTCTCTCAACTTCTTCTTTGTATGGATTCTCAACAAAGCCAGTCCTCTAGCTTTTTACATTTACTAAACTCTCAAGTGCCTCACAATGACAACCCAACTCAGTTTCTGAGTTTTTCACCTACTCCAGACGTTGGAGGATCCGCTTCACGTGCACAAACTGTTGAGGACCGTAAGCAAAGGTGCAAGTGGTCAACAGCTGAAGACCTGGTTCTCATCAGTGCATGGTTGAACACCTCCAAGGATCCTGTAGTTGGGAATGAGCAAAGGGCATGAACCTTTTGGAAGAGGATTGGGGCGTATTATAATGCAAGTCCCAAGGTGGTTGGTTTGCCTAAGAGAGAGAAACTCCACTGTAAGCAGAGGTGGGGGAAGATAAATGAAGGTGTCTGCAAGTTTGTTGGGTCATATGACGCTGCAACAAAACAGAGGACCAGTGGCCAGAGTGAAGATGATGTTTTGAAGGCTGCACACGAAATATTCCTCAATTATTACAAGGTCAAGTTCTCATTGGAGCATACGTGGAGGGAGCTTAGGAATGATCATAAATGGTGTGGGACTTATGGCAGTAGTCAAGAAATCTCTGGTTCAAAGAGAAAGATGGTGGGGAAGACCAATCTTTTCAGTCATCAACATCTATGCCCAGTGTCAATGGAGAGGATGAAGCAACGGCTAGACCTATTGGTGTGAAGGCATCCAAGGCGAAGGCTAAAAGGTCAGTGGGAGAAGAAGGCAAGAATCTGCAAAATTTTCAGCAAATGTTGGAGTTAAAGGCGAAGGACATAGCATCAAAGGAGAAGCTTAGCCAGACCAAACTGCTTGACAAACTCCTTGCAAAAACAGAGCCGCTTAGTGATTTAGAAGTGGCGCTTAAGAACAAACTGATTAAGGATATGTTATATATGTAATCTTTTAAACTGTCGATGTTATCAGTTGGTTATCTTGTTTGTGGCGCTTATGACTCATGTGTAATATAAGTAAATCTTAGTAGTTTGCTTGTTTGATGTTAAACTGTCAATGAATATTAGTAGTTTGCTTGTTTGATGTGTTCTGTGTTCTAATACGTTCTTATCTTCTTTGATGTGTTCTAATACGTTCTAATCTTATTTTTTGCTTTTTAGGGGATCAAGTCACACACAGCCAGAAATGGAACCAAGAAAACGGATTGTTTGTGGCCTCTCAGCAAGAGGAATCATACCGTCTCTCTCAGAAGAAGATAGAGATGATGATGTTGTGCCTCTCCCACAAGAAGATACAGTCGAAGTGGTGGAGATATCAGATGAAGAAGAAGAAGATATGGTGGATTTATCAAGAGAAGAATACATGAGCAATATGGGATACTTGATTAAGGTGGAGGAATCAGAAGATGACATTGAACCTGAGTTCAGAAGGATGCTTGAAAGGATGAAGGAGGAAGAGAAGAAGCTGAGAGAGGAGAAGTTCAAGGTGTTGAATTCGGGAATCAAGCTAGAGAAAGGACAATCCTCTAAGGGTGATGGTAACAAGAGGAAGCGAAGAAGGTGAGTGTCTCGTCACGGACAAGGTCAGTGTGTTGTTGTGTCTTGTAGTGTCAACGCTTTGTGTCACGGATCATGTACTCTTATGTGTTTGATGTGTTTTGTAATCTTGCATCATGTGACTTCTATCATGTGTACTCTTGTTTGATGTGTTTTGTAATCTTGCATCATGTGACTTGGTCTCTCTAACGCTTTGTGTCACCTATCTCTATATATCTCTCTGTCTAAACCAAAGAATATCAACAACTCATCTTTCTCTCTATATCATTCTGTGTAAACCAAACAAACTCATCTACTCATCTTTCTCGCTATATCACTCTCTATAGCGAATCTGTCTAAACCAAACCAAAGCAAGAACTCATCTTCTCTTCTTCTCTCTATTTTCTCTCTTTGATCACTAGTTTATAAACCGTTTTAATCACCATATATGGCTTCTTCTTCTCAAAACAATTTAGATGAAGCTTTTGATGATGCTTTTGATGATGCATTTGATGAGCTCTTTGATCAACATTTTGATAAAGCCTTTCACAATTTTACCATTCAAAGTGATCAAGAAGAACGAAGAAAGAAAAGAAAAAAAACGAGCTTATACCGAAAGACACCGTGAAGAAGGGCATTTTCATTTATGGAATGATTATTTCAGTGAAACTCCAACGTATCCTGAAAATTTCTTCCGACGACGTTTTAGAATGAACAAGCGACTGTTCATACACATTGTTGATCGACTCTCCAACGAAGTTTAATACTTCCGGGAAAAGAAAGATGGTCTCGGAAGGAATAGTCTCTCTCCTCTTCAAAAGTGTACCGCAGCCATTCGTGTCTTGGCGTATGGTTTTGCAGCTGATATGGTCGACGAATACCTCCGGCTCGGTGAAACAACAGGTCGGTTATGTGTGGAACAGTTTGTGGAAGGTATAATATATTTGTTCGGCGATGAGTACTTAAGAAGACCAACACCAGCTGATCTTCAACGTCTACTTGATGTGGGAGAGCGTCGTGGGTTTCCCGGGATGATAGGAAGCATCGATTGTATGCATTGGGAGTGAAAGAATTGTCCCTCCGCTTGGAAAGGGAAATATTCTCGTGGTTCGGATAAACCAACAATCGTTTTAGAAGCGGTCGCTTCATACGATCTCTGGATATGGCATGCGTTTTTTGGACCTCCAGATACATTAAATGATATCAATGTTCTTGACCGTTCTCCCATTTTTGATGACATAATAAACGGTCAAGCTCCGAATGTCACTTACTTTGTCAATGAACGTGAGTATCATATGAATTATTATCTCACCGATGGTATTTATCCGAAATGGGCAACTTTTATCCAATCTATTTCTATGACACAAGGGCCGCATGCAATTTTATTTGCTCAACGTCAAGAAGCTGTCCGAAAAGATGTCGAGCGTGTTTTTGGAGTCTTGCAAGCTCGCTTTGCCATTGTTAAAAATCCGGCGCTGTTTTGGGATAAAGTCAAAATTGGAAAGATTATAAGAGCATGTATCATACTCCATAATATGATAGTAGAAGACGAACGAGATGGATACAATCTAGTTGATGTTTCAGAGTTCCAACAAGGAGAAGACCACGAAAATTCACATGTTGATTTCACGTATTCTACAGATATCTCTTCAAACATTACAAATATGATGGACGCTCGTGCAAGAATTCGAAATAGGCAAATGCATCAACAACTAAAAGATGATTTGGTTGAACATATATGGCGTAGATTTGGACATGACGACAACAACAACTGATCTCGGATATTTCTTTCGAACAATTCTCGTTTATTTAAATAATCTTTGTTTTCATGTTTTTATTTACAAATCTATGTTTAAAATGTAATCTTTTTTTATGTTTTATTTAATAAAAAATTAAAAAAATAATATTAATTTATTTTTAAGAACCCCAAAACAAGAGACTTGCAATGAAGACATAGAAGTCTTAAATTTCTTATCTTAATCTCTTAAACACCTTTACTCCTTAAATATTACTAAAAAACAATTAAGAATCATCTAATGGAATTTTAGGATAAAGGTGCTATAAGCAGGTCAAATGAAGGAACACACACTAAGGGAGAAAATGAATGGAAGTGTAACTTGAGCAATAAAAAAAGGAATAGAAGTAATGAGAAGTGTGTTTACGTGTGATTGATGGATTTGGAGAATAAAAGGTTTGACATTAAGGTCGTTAAGTCAACTCACATTCATAGAATATGATCAACTATAGTAAAAACGCTTAATATATATATATATATATATATATATATATATATATATATATGGTAATATTATTTTACAAAAGACTCCAAACAGACTATATTAACATTAATATGGTCATTTTTCAAAAAAAAAACAATAACATTTAATCTATTAACTAGAGCTTGACCCGCACGACCGTACGGGTATTTGTTTTTATTTTTATTTATATGTATATTTAATTATCTATTTTATTTTTCAAATACCTAAATTTTATAGCTTGTTTGTTTTATTGAATTTACTATTTCAAATTCACATGACTTAATTCATGTGTGATTTTTTTTGGATCATCCTTTAAAAAATAATTTTAATTAATTTTTGTATAACTTGAATTATTCTAAAATAAACAAATCAAATAGATTTTTCTATATTTTCTCTGAAATTGTATCCGGATAAAATCTTTTCATATCTTTTTATTTACAATATAAATATACATATTTCATTTTTCATTAAATAAAACTTTTAAATATTTAATTAATTTCGTACTTGTATAAAATAAATGTACACTTAAACAAAACTTCTAAATATTTAGTTAATTTCGTGTTTATTTAAAAATTAAATTTATATTTCATTTTCACTAATATAAACTTTTTAAATATCTAACTAATTCTGTAATTACAACTAAAATCATATAAACGTTTATATTAAATTTCCGATATTAATTTAATATAATACTTTTCAATTAGATTTTTGATCTTTAACCAATAACATTTTTCAATTTAGAATTTTGTATCACATTATTTAAAAAATGCTATTACTGAAAATTAAAACAAATAAACTAAATTATTGCATATGAACTACAAAATTGTTGTGTTTTAAAAAAAAATTAGTAATATGGTAAATATTAAAATTATATACAATTAATCATGTAAAATAAATATATTTTTTTGTGTAAAAATTGAAAATAATCACCCGGTTGTGCGGATCCAGGCCTAGAATAATATTCAACTAAATTAATATAATAGTTTTTCAAATATGGATATAATCACGATATGATTGGCTTACAATTATCCGACTTTTAAATGTAGGAAAAAAATATTTTAGTTAACAAAGTCTATCCATATTTTTTGAACAATATATCTTTGAAAGATTTTGTTTAAACCATATTTTCGTAATATCTGAATTATTTTATTTAATTTAGTAGTAATTTTTCCAAATATGGTTACAGTCACAATATTTTTGGATTTTAACTATACGATTTTAAATGTAGGACATAAATCGTTTTAGTTAAATATACAAACCCATATTTTGTGAAAAAATAAAGTATGATCCTAATAAATATGTTATATTTAAATGAATAAACTTATGTGACTTTATAAATTATTTTATATCTGATTTTAAATGAAGTGTACCATCTTCATCTTCTCCAAATGTTTACTGTGTTTGGTTTATAAAGCAAAAGTATTATTAACGACGGTAGAAATGTTCATGTTCATGTTCAAGTCATTAACCATTATAATTTTATTATTTGTTAAACTTTCTTCTACATTTACATCAACGAACAGGAAATATGAACCGAGCAATATGATTTTTTGGAAGAAATTGATGAGCATCAATGGTTAATAGAATGAGACACATCATGGTGTAAATATGACTGCAATTTATGGAAGAAACATGTTCAATACTAATATCTCAAGACATGTACATGGTGCAAATATGAACGGAAGTTATTTATATTCATAAAAGTTTGGTCAGAGCATATGTGTAAACACATGAAAAAGGACAAATATAAACATGAAATATGACATGGTAAAAGTTGACGTTAGGAAACATAATTATGTGGCATGTTCGATTATAGTCATATAAATTGGGATAATGATCTTAATTTATTTGACATATATATAATAGAATAAAATATATAAACGATTGTTTGCTATTTAATAGTATAGATGTGGGGTTTAAGGTGATTTTAATATACATTAATGATAAAGAAATTGAATGTAATGAATTTCTAATAGATGGTATAAAATGAAATATATTAGTTATGAATCCGTCTTATATGTAATAGTGTATTTATTAATAAGCACAATTTTATGTCTTTGTTAAGTGACGGTCCATTTTAAAATATCACACATGAAAAAAATCATGATTTCTATTTTAAGAGACAACTAGATCTCGATCCGTGCAACCGCGCAGATTTTTGTTTTCATTTATTTTTATGTAAACATTTTGTTTTCAATTCTAAATTAGTACTCTCTCCGTTCCCGAAAGTAAGATTTTTTAGATCTTTTTTTTGTTCCACAAAGATAAATTTTCGATATTGTTAAGGTACTTTTTATACTTTTGGGGAACATTAATTGAGAATATTTGAATTGATTAAATTTTATTGGTGAAAAGTTATTGGAAAGTGTATAATAGAGTAAAAAATAAATTAAATTATAAACATTTATTAAATTCTTAATAAGCGTGCATACTTTAGAAAATCTTACTTTTGAAAACGGAAGGAGTATATATTATAATATATATGTGTCTATCAATTTTTAAAACATAATAAGTTGTATAAATCGAATGGATCATTTTTTGTTTAAATCTAATTATTGATAATCCAATAAAAATTTCTGGTATGCCCAAAATTTAAATGATAAGATTGGAGATTAAATGTAACATGACTTTCTAGGAATAGGTACTTTAGGTTCATTTTTAAAAAAAAATCACACATGAATCAAGGTTGTGACTTCTGTTTTAATATATAAGATATTTATGGTCATATTTTTTTAATCAAATGTACAAAGGTTGTCATTTAAATTTAAACATACTCTGGAATCAGTCATTTATATTATACTAGGGGTATAGCCCCCGCGCAAGCGCGGAGCCGGATAAGTTATTGATCGTTGTGTAGTTTTGTGTACGGTATTTTGTCTTTTATTTTTTTCCACTTTTGTTTTTCCGTGTTATATATAATGGTGAT
>NC_027753.1:29096550-29097553 GCF_000695525.1 Brassica oleracea var. oleracea
TTATATAAAACAAATAGTGTACGGAACAAAATATAAAATTTGAATTCAAAAAATTAAACAATTTATCGAACAATAAATTAAATTATTTTCTTATTTTACCTAAATTAATTTCAAAATATAGAATTGTAATAAACTATTTTTAAAAAAAATTAATAACTTTAGAAAAATTTATAAAATTATACGGTTGCAAAATTATTTATTTTTAGAGTTTTAGTCGATTTAGTTAAAAATAGTTTATGGTGGACAAAAAAAATGTCAGAAAAAGGTAAACCAAAAAAATACACCACTGACAAATCTTTTATGAGTTAGAACCCGTCGACGTTTCATTAATAATCCAAAATAGAAATAAAATATCCGAACAGAGAAAACATGCAAGGGAAAAAATATCCGAAGTTTATGATGGAAAACAAAGATAATAACAGTTTTTAAAAATGCATGGAAAAGACGTTGACGGGCTGATAGGAATATAATAGATATTTCCAATCACTCACGGCAGCGCTTGCGGTTGTTCTGAGCGTCTGAAATCTCTGGAGGATCTGATGCAGCACATTCCTCATCGACCTTGTCTCCCAAAACATACGGGCCCGATGATGCTGCCAATCCTACGTCACCTTCACTGCTTGGAAGAATGTTCTCACTGTGCTCCTGAAATACATGAACGTGATGACAAGTAAAATTAGACAACCTTGCCATGGTTCTCTATGATGGTATCTTCAGTGATGGTGGAGATAGTGAAGGTACGGTGATTGCTATTAATGGCTTCCATCAATTTGAGAGCTCTCTATGTTTTGGGCTGGATCTTAGCAAGTAGCTATGAATAAATCAAACACTATGTTGCTGGCCTGAGATTTGAATCGACCTAGAGAGCCTGCAACAACATAGACGGTGAGGTTCTTGAGTATATTGAGCTCCACCAAGCCAGACACACTCGTTTTCAACACCTTGTTCCCTATCTCTCTTCTAATTACTGTCATGTCCCTCGATGCAGTTCACCGCAACAGGT
>NC_027753.1:29098144-29100970 GCF_000695525.1 Brassica oleracea var. oleracea
CTGACATCTTCGAAGGTTGGCTAAAAGCCGTGACAGTTCAATTTAGGAGTAATTTAATAAGAGATATGGGTCTCAAGGTTTGTTTGAGGAATTATATATACTGAGACGGATCGTTTCAGAGGTGAAACGGTACCATAACTGATCGTTGGAGATATAGAGAGGTGAAGATGAAAAGTTTCATAATTTTTTTTGATAAGCTAAAAGGGTAACGCTTTGGTTTATCGGTGGAAAAAGAGTACTATAAAAATCCTAGATACATACAAAAGAGATTTAGCCCACTTATAAGTTTTATTGGGCCAGAATGCGGATTTTACTAAATAGGTTTTGATGATCAAAGTTACATGTGAGTATTGAAACATTACAGTTATGTGTAGGATCCAGTATAAGAAATCCTTGATAAATATATATTAGTTTCGGTAATCAATATACAAAGTATCATTTAGCTCAATGGTATAAATGTTGTTGCTTAGATCTCAATAACTCGGGTTCGAGTCACAGACTTGACACTTTTTCACAATTTTTAAAAGTGAGATCCACATATCGCTGACGTGTCGCATCAGGAGTGATGCAACTGCCCTATTATAACGTAGATTCCTAATATCGACCCTAAATCACTTAATCTAAACCAACCTAATACTTCGGTTATCTACTAATAAAATAACAATACAAAATTCAAAGCATAAAATACCAACCCAATTCATATTTGTCAATCTTCTCTTTAGTTAAAGGTTTGGATTTGCTTGGTAACTTTTTCAGTTTAGTCACAATAGATCATACGCGCATTTAATTTATTTGTTTAATAGGAAATCTACATTTTGAATAAAAGATCTACACAATCCATTAATTTCACGTTATTCTATGGAATATCCACATTATATTATTAAAATTCAAATTTTCATAAAATTTCTATTATAATTATTAAAATTTAAATTTTCATAACATTTTCTATTATAATTATTAAAATCAAAATGTCATAGTATATCTAATTAATAGGTACCCGGCTTATTCAATTTTATATTACTCTAATAAAATAGAGTACTTTTTATCGATTGGATTTTGGAATATCAAAAAGATTATCATTTAATTTTTAGGTTAAATAATAAATTATGTGATCATTTCCTTATAAATGATAAATGTTTGCAAGAAAATTCCAAATAATAAATGCATTTGAGATATGGCCAGTGTGATCACAAACACTCAAATATTAAATATATCTAAAACTGATTTTACTTTCTTATAATTTAAAAATATAAATTATAAATATAAATAATTACGCGCAACCGCGCGGATCAGAATCTAGTATATATTAACCGTAGTTGATTTGTTTTCTCATTTCGTTAATTCATACCATATACCATTATTGTAAATAAATAAATATGTATACATCTACCTCTATAAATATGATACTTATGTCACATGGCTTTGCTCGTTAAGAAAATTCTCTCCAAACTGTGTTACCTAAAATGACTAAAAGCTCTATTTTTGCTTTCTTCATGATCATCATCGTTATGGGTTTGTTGACATTTACCATTTTCTAAGTATATTAAAAGTTCTATTTGTAAAATAATCGCTATTCACATTTTCCACTATTTACCTATCTTATGTATTAAAACAGAAGTCACAACGTTGATTCATGTGAGATTTTTTTAAAAAATGGACATAATGTATTTATTTCTAGAAAGTCATGTTACATTTAATCTTTAATTTTATCATTTAAATTTGGGCCTACCAGAAATTTTTATTGGGTTATCATAATTGGATTTAAACAATAGATGATCCATTGGATTTATAGATATTATAAATTAAATAAATATAATTTCATGTTGTAATATTATACCTCCATATGTTAAATATTTAAATATTTATCAATGTTAACTTTTAAAATTATAAATATATATTTTTTAAATAACAAAAATCATATTATCTAATAATGATTAATCTTTACTACCTTAAACCAATGAATTTTTTTAAAACTATATACTCTCTCTGTTCCTAAAAGATGTATGTTCTAGAAAAAAATTGTTTCAAAAAGATACATTTTTTACTTTTTCAATGTATGATTTTATGAAAAATTGTAAGTTTCAAAAAAAATTAATGGTGTTTATTGAATTTCTATTGGATAAAAGTTATGAAAAATTGTTATTCACAAAAAACAATACATATTTAATGATAATATATGTGAAAAGTTTAGAATATGCATCTTTTAAAAACAGAGGGAGTAGTTTATTTTAAAAATTAAACAAAAACTAAATGTTTAATTGTTTACTTGATAATATAAATCTATGAAGCGAAAAGTTTAATTTTTTAAAAACTTTCTAAATTTGTGAAATGTTACAATATCTTTGAGTATAACAATAAAACAATATTTTATTAATCTTTATATATATAGTTATGATTTTAATAATGAAATAATAATCCGAAAATATATATATAGAAGAAGATACAAATACATGTGAAAGTTTGAAACAATCTATTCAATGAAAAAATATACCGTAAACTTATTATGTTTTAAAAATTGATATACACATATATATTCTAATATATACCAATTTAGAATTGAAAACAAAATATTTATATAAAAATAAATGAAAACAAAAATCCGCGCGGTTGCGCGGATCGAGATCTAGTATTATATATTAAAACAGAAGTCACAACCTTGATTCATGTGTGATTTTTTAAAAAATGAACTTAATGGACCTATTACTAGAAAGTTATGTTACATTTAATCTCTAATCTTATCATTTAAATTTTAGATCTAACATAAATTTATATTGGACTATCAATAATTGGATTTAAACAATAGATGATCCATTGGATTTATAGATA
>NC_027753.1:29101180-29117972 GCF_000695525.1 Brassica oleracea var. oleracea
ATTTTAATAATGAAATAATAATCCAAAAATATATTTATAGAATAAGATACAAATACATGTGAAAGTTTGAAACAATCTATTCAATGAAAAAATATACCGTAAACTTATTATGTTTTAAAAATTGATAGATACATATATATTATAATATATACCAATTTAGAATTGAAAACAAAATATTTATATAAAAACAAATGAAAATAAAAACTAACGCGGTTGCACGGGTCGAGATCTAGTTTGTCTTATTAATGGTATATGTTTAGGTTGGAAAAAACTTATCAATGTTCAATGTTGTAACAAACAAACCATATAAAATCATATATTGTAAATATGCCTCAGAATATTTCTTGTTATGCCGCCTGATCTTAAGCATACGACAATATTATTTTGATATATGGGCTTTGGTCATAACTCGTAAACAAATAAAGGCCCATATCAACGTAAACAAACATAGAGAGACCTACCACACACAAGAAAAACAATGGCTTTTGATCGGTAATTTTGCGGAATGACGTATGAAACGCCATTCCATAAATATTTTACCAATCAACAAAATATTGCGGAATGAAAAAAAATGCTTTGCTGACAAAAATGTCAAGAGAGATTCCATTAATTGGAAAAGTGAAATTAGTAGATTACGAAGAAAAAATTTACAAAATCAACATTTTCATATTAATAAATTATATGCTACTACTATCTTAAAATTTAAAATACATAGCAATAATTTTTTAATAATAAATAGTTATGTCGTAAAAAAATTTATAATATAATTTGTATATTATTAAATGTCAATATATTATTAAAACATATTGAAAGATAAACTACATATTTATAATAAGAACTAAAATATTTTAAAATAAATTTTAATTATTTTCACATTTTGCAATAACTAGTTTAATTATTGATATTTGTTTATTATAACAAATTGAATACCATATAAAATAGTTTAATATGTATTCCACCATTTGGTAAATTTTAAATTTTTTTGCGGTTTAATTATTTTTTTTTCGCAGCTTAACTATTTTGTCCGCGATTAAGCGATGGTTGCCAATTGGAGCCAAAGTTGACATCATTTTCGTATTTTCTTTCAGCAAAAGATTTGCCAATGTCTGCTTCGTTCTCAACCGGAAACGGCGGGTCGCCTCCACCTGACAGAACATGTTGATCCGTTTATTAGATTCAGCATTTTATGTTTTCTCAATTTTAAGAAGTCTTCTCGTTTCGTTTTGTTATAATTTTTTTTGACCCAAAAAGATATTTTTCTCGAAAGCTTTAAATCTCTTACTAATTTTATACGGACTAAATTGTTTTTTTTGGTAACTCTGGTATCTGGGCAGCCATATTCCCAACTATTCCCCCTTAGAAGGTCCAGCGTCCCAACGGAATAGATGTTAAATCCGCTGTGGCCGGGGCTCGAAGTCGTGATGGCGGGCACCTCAGCCGAGGTTCCTATACCACCAGACCACGAGGCCCGGTTATACAGACTAAATTTTTATAAAACTTCAGGCTTTTAAGAGGACGCTAGACCCTTTCCATTTTCCTTAAGATTTTTAGTGGAGGGTATATGAAGTTTTAAGTTTCAAGTAGTTTATGTTTCAGTAAATCTTTAATCTACTCTATTGGAATATCTTATAAGCTGATAAAAAAAAGAATATCGTATGAATGTTAAGCTTTTAACATTTTTATATAGGGCTTAAGCTTCAAGTGGGCTCTGTTTCTATAAAACTTTAATCTTATCATATTCAGATTTCTTATAAAGGTTAAATTTTTAAGGGGACATTAGACCATTTCATCTAATCTATTAAAATAGGAGTACATTTTGTACTTAATCCTGAGTTTTACTCAATATTTACCATTCCATGTCACTCCTTTTAATTAAGATTATCTAATTAAATATAACACATACACAAATAATATTTATTATCTTGCCATGCAAATCCAAAACGTGATTCTCTAACATATATTTCGCTTTAATTAACTACATTACCATATAAATCAAAAACGTATTTATTATCTTGCCATATATTTCGCTATTATTAAAACTATATTGCCATGTAAATCTAAAACACGATTAATACTTTATTATCATCTAAATAAACTACATTGTCATTATTATTTTTCAAATATATAGATCACGTAGATCCTATGTGTGATTACTCCTAAATACCATTCCAATTTTTTAAATTTAAAAAATCTTCAGGTACAAATAAATAATCCATTTTTAAAATTTACAATAACTAACTGAAAAAATATTATAATTTTGTATGTGAGTAACATAAATTCGACATAAACGAAAATTTCGAATAAAATTTTGTATTACTAGCTGTTTTATACGAACTAAAAAACATTTAATACACATATTAATATATAAAATCAATATGACTCCTCTTTTAATATTTAACATATATTTTTGTCAAAAAATAAGTTGTCCATTTATAATATAGATATAATTACTTATTTTAACATTTAAAATAGAGAAATTTCTAATAATAGCCCGTTTTAGTTTTTCTATAATTGTCTGTTTTAGTTTTTACTAATACATGTAAAATAGAGAAATTTCCTATATTAATTTATATTTATATATTAAAAACCACTGAAGAGTCTTTTTTACCTCCTTTAAACAATATTCTCTCAAATGTCTTTTAATCTTTTTCTTCTTTGAAGACATTTTGGTGATAAAAACTTAAAAAAATGATATTGAGAAAATTACCTTTTTAAATATTAGGGTTTGAGCACAATATAAAATTAGTAGAAACAAAAAATAATTATTATACTTGAATGTATTAGTAATCATTTATTTGTGATACTAATACATTCAATACGATAATAATCAAACAATAATCTAATATTGTTTGATCACAGTTAATAAAATCCAGTAATTACCAATAGTTTATAAGGTAACAATGATTTTACAAGTTAAAATAAATAGCCGCATCGGCGCGCAGGTCAAATAGATCAGATATGAACTTTATATATATATATATATAAATCAAAATATTTGGAATGTAATTTAATAAAACTTAAAAAGTATATCTAGATCTCTAATATTTACATTTTGTTGTTTAATATATCAAAATAAATTGAATAAAAGTCCGAAGAACGTGAAAACAAAATTTCTAATAATTTGGAAGCTAAACATATTGAACATGATACACAAATGTCAAAACTAAATAACATATTAATCTACAACATGAACACAAAAGACCAAGTTGATAACATTACCAGAAATTAGAATATATAAGAACAAAAAATAAATACCCGTGCGGGCGCACGGGTCGAGCTCTAGTATGGGTTTAAGTTTCAAGCGGACTCTCTTTCTAAAAAAGGTTTACTCCGATTTTACTGAGATTAATTATAAAGCTTAAGCTTTTAAAAGGACGTTGGAGTCTTTCGTTTGAAGCTCTCTGTTTTGTAAAGCTTTAATTTTACTTTGTTTGGATTTCTTATAAAGGTTAAACTCTTAAGAGGACGATGGATACCCTTTTATATGAGACTTAACCTTCAAGCAGATTATGTTTATGTAACGGTTTAATCTTATCCTACTAGAATTTATTATAAAGGTAAAGCTTTTAATAAGACGATGGACCCTTTCATATGGGCTTAAGCTTCACGCGGAATATCCATATACAACATTTGACGTAGCCATGTGTCGTCACCACAATAATTTTTAGAATCTCTAAAAAAATATGTTGGTCCATCTAAATATATAATAAGTATTTTATTAAACTAACCATAAATTAATTATTAATATTCTTCATTCTTTCCATAAATAAAAATTGCGGAATTGCCTAATATGATTAAAGTATATATGACAATTTATGATTTTGAATAATAAAGATTTGATAAAAAATAGTGTATTTTCTATCATTTATTCAATTTTAACTTATTAAAATAAATTAAAAAACTACGTAACCATATAATAAAATTTAGATTTTTCCGTCTATGTGGTTTTTTGAATTTTTAAAAATGACTATAAATTACTAAAACTGTTAAAAATCTCACATTTTGTGAACCATGGTTTAATTTTTTTTATGACAAAGTATAAATGATTACAAAATCATATAAGTATAAAGAATCATTTAATAAATATTAAGAATAAATAAATATATATATCGTTTAAATTAACTATATACCATATAAAATACATAAATATTTAAATTTTGAAGTTTTATTTGAACAATTTTTTTGATAAAAGCTTTCGACAAATATTGACAGCTTAATAGTTAAATTTTAAATTTTGCATTGATTTTTTTTAAAAAATTATAAATTGCAAAACTATTAAACATTACACAATGAAAAAAAATGTTATCAGTGATTCAAAGTTATTTTATAAGAAGATACAAATGATCAAAAAATATGAGTAGAAAAAATGATTTAATAAATATCAATATTAAAAATATATTATATATCTATGTAAATATCATTTAAATTTAAATATAGACCACATAAAATAAAAAATGTGTTTGGATTAATAAAATTTATTTATGTGTTTGCATCAATTTTATAATATACGAAATAGTCACTGATTTTTAAATATTTAATATATATTTATTATTTCATAATGTGTAAAAAAAATATAATACGTAAAAGTAACTTATATATAATGTTTGCGCGGGTCTTAATATAGTGTTTTTGTAAAGCTTTAATTTTACCATATTTTGAATTTTATAAATGTTAAGTTTTTAAGAGGACGCTGGACCCTTTTATATGAGGCTTAATCTTCAAATTGAACTATATTTACGTAAAGTTGTAATAGTACACTATTCAGATTTCTTATAAAGGTTAACCTTTTAAGAGGACGCTAGACCCTTTCATATGGTGTTTAAGCTTTAAGCGGACTCTGTTTCTGTAAAGGTTTAATCTTATCCTATTGGGATTTATTATAAAGCTTAAGCTTTAAAGGACTCTGAATCCTTTCATAGGAGCTTAAACTTCAAACGGATTCGGTTTCTATAAAGTTTCAATCTTACTCTATTGGAATTCTTACAAAGCTTAAGCTTTTAAGAAGAAGCTGAATCCCTTCATACAGAGCGTAAGCTTTAAGGAAACTCTCTTTCTGTAAAGATTTAGCTCCGATCGGAGTTTGGCTTTAATGGCTTTGACTTAATTCTAAAGTCTTCAAAGTCTATTTTTCACCAATCAAGTTTTTTATAACTTTAATAGTTTTAAAGTTTTTAAAGTCATTTTATGTTTCTCTCTCTTCTTTTTCAAAGAAAATTCTACAGCCTCTTTTATGTGACTTTACAAACAAAGATAGATTTTTCTTTTTTTTTTAATTGTTAAAAATACTTTTTCACTTCCCCACAATAACTAAAATGCTTATTTTACTTTATATTAATTTTATTATAAAATTTATTTGATAAATTTATCATTGTTATTTTCTTCTTGTTATTTTGAGATCCATATTGTATAACTTTTGGTTTCATATATATTTTTTCTTTGTTATTGGCATAATTTTATATTTATAATAAAAGATTTAAAATAGTTTTTACTGTTTTAATGATTTTGAATATTAATTATACGTTTTTTAATATTTAAAATAATACTAACAGTTTTGACAACCAAAATCTCTACAGCCAACAAACGGTCTAAAGCAACAACCTAAAGCGAAAGTCCGTACCAATCGGATCCTAAGGTAACTTTGGATAGCGATGGGCATTCCACGTTTGCGTTTGTTTGTAGACTTCGTACGGTGGGTGTGGAGGGTAATTGTTAATTATAGCAACACGGTAAAAGTTAGTTGTGGAGAGTATTGAGACCCGTGTAAACTACTCTCTTGTCGTCTTTATAAGTGTTACGAAACCGCGTCGTGCCGTACATCAGAGTCTTTCCCGGCGGCGACAAGACGAAGTGAGGAGAATCAACAGAAGCTGATGATGAGGATTGAGGACAAGACTATCTGAAATATGATAACCAAGAAGAAGAAGAAGAAACAAGTGATCTTCATGTCCCATCTTCTACTTTCCCTTCCTTGTCTCTGTCTTCGTACCAACGCTTAAGTCATCTCAAAGAGACAAGAAACAGACGAACATTAAGACAAACTAATCAACTGGGACAGTGGAAGTCAAATGAAACTCGAGACTTTTTCTCAAAACAAAGAGATATGAAGAAAGAAGAAATAGAAGGCGAGCTCCCTGTAAGGTACTTAGGTCTTCCTCTAATGATTAAAGCAATGAGTAAGCAGGACTGTTTTCCATTATTCGAGCAAATCAGAAGTAAAATAAGCTCTTGGACAAGTAGATACTTGTCATATGCTGGTAGGCTTCAGTTAATAAACTCTGTGCTCATCAGTATTGTTAACTTCTGGATTGCTGTGCTCCGTCTGCCTAGTAAGTGCATTAAGGAGATTGAGCAGATGTGCTCGGCTTTCCTATGGACATGGCCATTACTTAAAACTACAAATGCTAAGGTTGCTTGGAAAGAGATTTGTAAAGCTAAGAGTGAAGGAGGGTTGGAGATTAGAGATCTGGGGAAGTGAATAAGGTGTATGGTCTTAAGCTGATATGGAGATTGCTCTCTGGAGTTTCTTTGTGGGGAAAATGGATTCGAGCTAATTTACTTCAGGGAAAAAGCTTTTGGGAGGTTAAACTAAAAACTCAAGTAGGTTATTGGATGTGGAGAAAAATGCTGAAGTTGCGAGAGGTGGCTAAAACTTTCTATTAAAAAAAATTGGAGAATGGGAGACATACTTCGTTTTGGTTCGATCACTGGTCAGATAAGGGAGTGCTTATTGACTTATTGGGAAATAGAGGTATTATTGATTTGGGGGTGGAGAAGAGAGCGACGGTGGAAGATGCTGTGCTTTGTGTTAGGAGAAGGAGGAGACATCGAATCAGTGTGCTAAATGAGTTAGAAGTTGAGTTAAGTATCACTGCGAGGAAGCTAAATTTAGACAGACAGTAATGATACTAGTCTTTGGAGAGGAAGAACAGGGTTCAGGCAAAGGTTTTCCACTCAAGAGATTTGGAATTTGGTGAGAGAGCATTATTCGGTCTGTACTTGGGCGAGAGGTATCTGGTTCACTCAAGCTACACCGAAATATGTACTTATGGCCTGGCTCTCAGCTCGTGATCGGTTGTCGACGTTGGATAGAATTGCCAAATGGAACCAGGGTATTGATACTACCTGTGTTCTTTGCAAAGCGGGTCCTGAATCGAGAAACCATCTGTTTTTTTAGTGTTCATATACTGGTCAAGTTTGGGAGCATATAGCAAAGGGTATTCTGTGTAACTCTTTCACTAATACTTGGCCTGAGATTTTGGAGATTCTCACAGATTCGACTAGGGAAAAGAAAAGCTTGTTCTGCATTCGCTAGGCTTTTCAAGCGGTACTATACGCTGCCTGGAGGGAGAGGAACAAGCTCAGGCATGGTGACAAGTTGTTACCACTTCCTGTTCTTAAACGGATGTTTGATAAGGGAATTCGAAATAGAATTACTTTGATGCGTAGACAAAGAGTCAAGGGAATAGAGGGCTTAATGCAGTATTGGTTTAGTACTAGAATGTAATTTTTTTTTTATTATTTAGTAGCTAGAGGTTGGAAGAATAACTTTTTGAAGTAAACATTATGCATTCCATATGTAATAAGGCTTTCTTCGAATAAATTTAACATTCATTCGAAAAAAAAGAGAAGAAATAGGGTTTTTAGAATTCAACTTTAATTTTTGCTTTGTGGGCAAACATAAAGATCTTTGACTTATTATATGGTTTATTTTTAGTGCTGGGTGTTCGGATCCTTCTAAGATCTGCACTGTTCTTTCATCTAAAAGGCAAAAGCTTTTACAAGAATTCTCTACTATTTCACTCTCTTTCTTTGTCTGGGAAGTCGTAAGCAAAGAGAGAGTGTTGTATGTGTGGCAGTAGAAGAAAGTAACGACAGGCGGTATTAATAACGGCTGTCACCTAGTTGTGTTTATTCGAGGGATGAGTCTTCGAAAGCACTCTCTTCTTTTTACTATTTCTCTGCATCTTTTCTTTGTTTTTTCTCCAAAATATTACTAAATTCCTAATTTGAGTTTTGACGTAGTCAGGGCCGGCTAACAAGAGGGACGAGGAATGGTGCGACCGTCCCAGATCCAAGCCCGTGTTCCTATATATTAATAGTTAAGGGGTCCAATTTTTTTTATAAATATATATTTTTATATTAAAAAAATTATAAATATAATAAATAAAATTGAAAATGATCCAAAAATATTTGATATGTATATATTTTTATTTTCATCACAAAATATACAAAATATTAATGATTAAATTTAAAAAATATTTCAACCATTATCTGAATATAAATTATAGATGGTAAAAAAACTTTTTTTGTCCTAGGACCCATAACAATATTAAGCCGGCCCTAGACGTACTAAGTCGCTATGAGTTTTTTTTTTTTTTTTTTTTTTTTTTTTAACCTGGAGGGACTTCCACCCCCAGGGGCCCACCCCTCGGCGCGAGGCGGACCATTTGGTACTATGGGGAATTAGATATCCCAATTGCCTGGCCAGCGGTTCGAACCCGGGTGCGTATTGAGGCCGAAGCTCTCTCAACACCACCAGGCCAACCCCGCTGGTTAAGTCGCTATGAGTTGTGTTTAGATTTGAGTATGTATACCTGATATTCTTAATGGTGTGTACCACATTGGCCAATGTTCTTTGAAGGTATTAACTTTGTGTGTTTAGACAGCTCAATGTTCATATATTATATAACCCTACTCTTTTTATCGAGGTTTGCGGTCAAAGTAGATGATCTCTGGACGTTATAGGCAATTTATTTTTGTATGTAATACTATATCTTTAGTTATTATTTTGCCACCAGCCTTTTCTAATAAAATTTATCTTTTTGTGGTAGAATTTTCTATTTAAAACATGATAAATAAAACTATACAGAAGTATTTGATCAAAAAAAAAAACAATACAGAAGTTTAAGTGAAGGCCCATTCTTTTGTGTTACAGCCCAACTGAAATTGAGAATTCATGGTAGAAGTGGAGGTCAAATTAAGTGTCAGCTGATAAGATTTTACAAGCTTTTAATGAAACTTTGCGCAGCTTACCAAAACTATCTCCAGAGAAAATACTTAGCATGGAGGAGCAAATTGGTGATGACTGTAAAAAGGCACCAAGGTCTGGACTTTATGATCTGTCGGTTAATTGTTAATTATTCAGTCTCCTCTTATTACAGCTCCCATAAGTTACTATATGTATCAATCTTATTTCATAAGGGTTTTGTTTCCAGATGGAAAAGTGCAGAAGATGAGGGAGAGAGTTGAAATAGACGAAGAGAACAAATCGGTGTTTGTGTTTGATGGAGACGTAATGCCGTAATGGAGAACTACAATAGCGCAGATTATACCGTAACTCCATGGAAAAAGTAACAGCGAGATGGAGCTGTGGATACGATATTGAGAATAATCTTTTCAATACATAAACAGGGACGGATATAGCTAGCAACTGTTTTTTTTGGTAAAATAGCTAGCAACTGTTGTTGGACACAATATATTAAATGACAAAATAGTAACGAACGTGCATGGGGAAATCATGGAAACTTTGAGTTCCTAGATTTCCAATAAAACCATTGAAAACTGAAACTGCTAAAACAATTTGTATGTGAAACAATTTATCTTCAAGACCATCGGCCGTTTCATCAGAGATGCACTTCTCAGAAAAAGGAAAATCAAGAAGTTCCAGCCTCTGATGCAAGTTTGGCTTCGCTACGAGTAACTCTTCGAATATTTATTTGCTGTTATAGAGTTTAAAATTTATTTCATTTTAAATGTTGTTTTGTGTTTTAGGTTCATTTAATTGCTAATTTCTTTCAGTTTTATCCATAAAATTTAATAATTTTTTACTCTGTGTAAAAAATCTAAAACGACAAATAAAATAACGAAGGGAGTAATTTAATTATATATTTCAAATTATCTAAAATTCACAATCGCTTCTTAAACGTTTCACTTTCATATCCGCATAAAATGCATAACGTCTCTAGTTACCACTATTAGATAAAATATAAATAATTCATCAAAATGAACAATAATTAACTTCTGATTTATTATACCAATCCCTCCGGGACATATATGATTTGCTAATATTAAAATCAATTTCTGATAGTGACAATTACCAAATAACCTTTTTAAATTTTCCTCGCGTCACCTGGCAGATATATTTTATAATTGATGATAAAGAAGATCGAAACGTTTATTTAGAATACAAAGGGAATATTTGGGCTTTTTTTAGATATTCGTTGTGTTCCGCTCCGCTCGTCCGAATAATAATCAATTATCTGAGTGGATTCGATCCGTAGTCATTCGGATATTCGATGAAAATTTTAAATTTTAATCTGTATATTCGATTTGATCCGTATAAACAAAATAAAAATATTAAAATAATAATATTTATTACAAAAAGTTAGTTACTTTTAAAAATTCTAATAACTAATTAAATAAATTTAATAAATAAATATATTGTAAACTTATATAAAATATAATATTTATACAAGTTATATATAATATTTTTAAATATATGTATATATATGCATATAACGAATTGAATTGGATATCCATTACTATAAATATAAGTATTTGTGATTATATTTCGTTTTTTATGGATGTTGCATATTAATATTTGATTTGTTTAGTTTCTTACGGATGTTGAATATTTGTATTTGCTTTGTATATATGCATATAATGGATCGGATTGGATATTTATTTCTTTAAAAAATTAACGTTGCCTCCTAGATGTTTAAACATTTCTTACGGATGTCTCCACGGCTAATATCGGAAACACAATCGGCTTTTGTGGCAGGAAGGTTAATATCAGATAATATTCTTATCACGCAAAAAATGTTTCATGGACTGAGAACTAATAAATCTTGTCAAAACAAATTCATGGCGATAAAAACGGATATGAGCAAAGCATATGATCGGATAGAATGAAATTTTATTGAGGCTCTTCTCCACAAAATGGGTTTTGATCCTCGCTGGATCAAATTAATGCGAGAGTATATATCTTTGGTTCAATATATGGTACTTCTTAATAGTCAGCCACGAGGTCTGATAATTCCTCAAAGAGGGTTACGTCAAGGGGATCCTTTATCTCCTTACATATTTATTATATGTACTGAGGCTTTAATTGTGAATATAAAGAAGGCGGAGCGACTGAAACAATTAACGGATATGAAGGTAGCAAGAGCTTGTCCAGCAATATCTCATTTGTTGTTTGCGGATGATAGTCTTTTCTTTTGTAAGACAAAAAATGAAGAGTGTCAAACTATTTTTAGGATCCTAAAAGAATATGAGGCTGTTTCAGGGCAACAAATTAATTTTCAGAAATCCTCAATTCAATTTGGACATAAGATTGAAGATTCCAGTTGTCAAGAATTGAGAGATATCTTGGGAATTGAGAACCTAAGAGGAATGGGATCTTATTTAGGTTTGCCGGAAAGTCTTGGAGGATCTAAGGTACAAGTGTTTGGTTTCGTACAAGATACATTGAATAATAGAGTTAATGGATGGACTTTTCGATTTTTTACTAAAGGAGGAAAAGATGTGATTATAAAATTGGTGGTTAGGGCTTTGCCAAACCATGTGATGTATGTTTATCGGTTGCCAAAAGCTACAGTGAAGAAGCTAACGAGTGCAATAGCTCAGTTTTAGTGGAGCCCAGGAGGAAGTACAAAAGGCATGCATTGGAAATTATGGGATAAATTATGTGTTCATAAAGATAATGGTGGATTAGGGTTTAAGGATCTTACTGATTTTAATACGGTAATGCTTGGAAAGCAATTGTGGCGGCTGATCGAGAAGCCGAATACTCTTTTTTCTTGAGTTTTCAAAGGACGGTACTACATGAATGCTTCATCCCTGAAACCGATCCAATCATACTCCCCATCATATGGCTGTAGGAGTATTATATCTGCTAGATCTTTGGTTTGTAAATGACTAATTAAAAGGGTGGGAACATAGTCATCTATTTATGTGTGGAATGACCCTTGGATCCCGTCCACTCGCCCGAGACCAGCAAACAAAAACTTTCATCACAGTTACCCGGATCTCACAGTGGACTCTCTCATTAATTCAGAATCCCGAACATGGAATTTATCGGCAATTAGGACTTTGGTTGACTCTGATGATGTCAAAATCATTGAAAGTATTCCTTTAAGTATGAATCATATGGAAGATAGGAACGGATGACATTTCACTAACAATGGAATTATACGGTACAATCTGGGTATCAAGTGGAACGAGTCTATCCTAATAAGGAAAAACCACCAGAATTTTATGGACCAACAGTGGATATACTTAAAGCCTACTGATGGAAAGTGAGGTGTCCTCTGAAGATAAAACATTTCTTATGGCAGTTATTTTCAGGTTGTGTAGCGGTAACGAAAAATTTAAAAGCAAAAGGAATACAAGGAGATACATGTTGTGCACGGTGCGGAGACCAGGAGGAATCAATTAACCATGTGTTCTTTGAATGTCCTCCAGCACGACAAGTGTGGGCGCTATCTAAGATATCATTGAATCCAAATTTTTTTCCTACAAGTTCTTTCTTCGCCAATATGGATCATTTCTTTTGGAGAGTTAACCTAAAGATGGATGACCATCAGTTTGCATGGATATTATGATATACCTGGAAAGGTCGGAATAACAAAGTGTTTAGCAATATCAATATTGATCCGAGGGAAACACACAAATTAGCAGAATTAGAATCAACATTTTGGGCTGAGGCACATGTAATAAAGAATCAGAGGTTGGTACATGAAGTACATACCAGGCCCATCCTAGCGAATTCAGGAAGATGGTGCTTCACATACGGCTACTGGAAAGATAAAGACCTGTTTTCAGGGCAAGGCTGGTTTAGCACTTTACCGGGTTTTGATGGGTTGTTAGGGGCAAGGAATGTACGGGCATGTCTCTCACCTCTTCATTCGGAGTTGGAGGCATTAATATGGACAATAGAATGCATGAAGAATTTAAGACAGTTTCAGGTTATGTTTACAACGGATTGTTCTCAATTGGTAAAGATACTTTCGGAACCTAAAGAATGGCTAACATTTGAAAGCTACCTGGAAGACATTAAGCTTTTAAGAAGAAGTTTCCTCAACTCAGAAATCATTCATATACCTAGGACGGCAAACCTAAAGGCGGATAGCTTAGCACACAATACTCGAAAACAACCGTCATTCGTCGTACATATGGATCAAAAGTTACCAATTTGGTTTAAAGAGTCAACATAAATTTTGAGTCTGTAAATGTTTGTTTTAAAAAAAAACAAGTAAAGAGCTGCCGTAAATATTGAACCTTTATAATTGAATTTCCATTTTTAAATGTTAAAATAAACTTGAAGCCATATTATAATCACTAAAAGCAGTACAATAAAACATGAGAAATAAATGTTAAAGGGAGAGACGTGCTCAAACTAAAGGAACCCTTCACTTGTGACCCTGAAACAGTAGCTCTAAAGAACTTGAAATAGTCGAAATCGACGTTGATATACCCAACGGAAAGGGTTTGGATGAGGGATGAGGAGCCAACTAAGGATAGGTAGCCTATTAGACGATTGAGAACAGCTCTAACACCGATGCCATTAGCCCGGAGACTATGTGAATCTCATGTGATCCGGAGAGCAAATTGTTCGGTGAGCAAGATCGTGAAACAGTTGAAACTATATTCATCTCCATCTCCATTGGTGATTTTGATGCTGGAACAGCTCTAACACCGCTGCCATTATTGTACTGCTTTTAGTGTTCATCTCACCGTTAAGTGTTCCTCCGGTGGTTATCCGTCCATTTGTAGTTCTTTAAGCCTTTAGGCCTTTAATATAATGTGTTACAAAAAAAAAAAAAGCCATATTATAATCAGGATGGCGAACGGGTCATGTAACCCGTTGAATTTTGATTTTGTTAAGAATTTTTTGGTTTTTTTTGAAATAAAGTTGAAGCCATATTAAATTTTTGGTTTTTTGAAACGATAAGTTCAATCAGTGATTGGTCTAGTCAAGTTCAAACTCCCCAGTTCAAAAAATTACTAGATTAATCATTGATTATAATATGGGTAACTGCTAAAATACCATATTTATAATACTATTTTTCTACTTTTATTTTTAATTTTAAAATGAGAAAAATACATTTATAATTTTAGGATTAACTAATTTAGATTTAGGATTTAGAGTTGAGGGTGTAGTAAGAATTTTTAGAATGTGAAGTTTAGGATTCTAATAAATAAATAAATAAATACTTCAAATTTTATAAAAAGGCTTTAAAAATAGTTTCAAAAAGAATTTTCGAATTTCATAAAAAAATTAAAAAATTATGAAAACTAAAATTCGAAAAAAATTCAAAATTTTTTTTTTATTAAAAAATTAGAATTTGAAAAAGTATAATTCGAAAATATAAAACAAAAAAATATTTTTTATTATCTTATCTTATTTATTTATTTATTTAAATAATTATTTATTATATATATATAGAAAATGTATAAGAATTTTTTACCACTTAATGAAGAAAGTATTTTTAAAAATGTTTCTTTAGTGATGGTAACATGAATAATGGTACCAATAACTTGGTAAACATGAAAATTTTCCTCATATTTAGTAAATTATATCATTTTCTGAAATAAAAGTGATTGTGACAAATAAACAGATTTGAAAGTTACTTTTCAATAAATGTCTAGAAATATGTATGGACTCAATAAATATTTTGCATATGGGCGGTTTATGTTTTTCTTTATAAAAAGTTGCTTCCGAGGATATTTTCTAAGCAAACTTTATTTTTTACACTGAACTAAAATAGTTATATAGTAAAGTTGAATTTTGTTCAAATCCCACTCTGTTTTGAAGTGAGAAATTGAATAATAAATAAATAAAAATTTGTTACTTTATCTTCGGACTTCGTTTTACTTCAATATGAAGTGAAAAATAAAGTAGAATTTAAAAAAATATATTTTAAATTCTACTTTAATCTAAAAAATGAGATATGATTGGGAATGCATCGATTGTACCGTTGTTCTCTCTCATCAATCCCAGGGAAATGGTGATTTACAGATGGTTCCTAGAAGGAGCATGAGATTTTCTCCGGACAAGGTTGGCTGAGTACTTTAGAAGGATTTAATGGACTGTTGGGAGCAAGGAATGTCTGGGTTTGTCTATCTCCTCTACATGCGGAGATAGAAGCACTACTCTGAACAATGAAATGCATGAAAAACTTACGCAAATTTCAGGTTACGTTTGCAACGAATTGTTCTCAGTTGGTGAAGATGATTTAGGAACCAAAAGAATGTCTAGCATTTGCAAAATTTTTGGAAGATATTAAGACCCTGAAAGAAGGTTTCACACGATTAGAGATTATCTATGTACCAAGGACGCAAAATTTAAGAGCGGATAGCCCGTCAGGAAACAACCGTCTTTTATCGTTCACATGGATCAAAATCTCCCGGGGTAGTTCACAAAATCAGTATGAGTCTCTAGTTGATGACAAAAAAAAAAAAAAAAAGACTTTACTTTCTTTAGTTCTTAGTTAACATATCAAAATATTTGTGTATGTCCTTTTGGTGTTTTAAAGTTGAATTACATCTTCATTGTAACCATTTGAAATTTCATATTTATCGACCAAGAAAATATGATTCCAAACTTTTGGTTTGGAACATTATAAAACCAAAAGAAAGCGAAAGTTCAAGAAAAAAACATAGCAGAGGAGAAAAGAGAGCAAAGTTAGAATATCAGAGCTACCTGCTGCCAATAAGTAAGTATATCTGAGCAAAGATTTAACAACTGCGAAAATGAAAGCAACGGCGTGCATTATGTGATTGATGAATAGATCAGTTTATAAGTAATATATAAAATAATACGGCAGCTGTAAAATCATAATGATGGGGATGAGGTTCACAACAAATCATGAGATTATTTTAATGAACAAACTTTTCCTCATCAACAGTTACTCAACTATCCCACTACAAATATGGACTAAAGAGGTCACTAGAGAACTCACTCCTCTCTCATATCCCAATTTTTTTCTCAAGATAAGCATTATCAAAGGTATAAAAATGGCTGAGGCGGCAACAACCAAGGCGTCTACTTTGGTCGGGAAGCTTGAGACAGACGTGGAGATCAAAGCTTCCGCTGGAAAGTTTCATCACATGTTCGCCGGGAGACCACACCATGTCTCCAAGGCATCTCCAGGCAAAATTAAAGCTTGTGATCTTCATGAAGGTGACTGGGGAAAAGTCGGTTCTATCGTCTACTGGAACTACGTTCATGGCAAGTATACTTAATTCATACACTTTTTGATCTTCTAATCATTGGACTAATTAAACCAAGATTTATTAGGTCTAATAATATGAGGTATGCCACCGTCGTCTAGGTCCTTCAGTGGCAATAGTAAAGAGTTCTCTAATTAACCTACACGGCGATAACCAATATAATTAATACTACCACTTGAATATATGTCCTAATAATAAGATTTTTAACTAACATTCAAGTTATTCTCAAAGTTAAACCTATATAATATATATATATATATTAAAAGAGAAGTATCCATTTAAAAATGTTTTTACTTCATTAATTAAATTTCCTATTTTTTTGCTTGTCTTTTTCAGTTGCATTTATGAAATATCCTAAAACGAATAAAACTGCCTAATTTATTACTTGTCTTTTCAGTTACATTAATGAAATATGCTTAAATGAATTTAAACTTCCTATTTTATTGTTTGTCTTTTTCAGTTACCTTAATGAAATATCCTTAAATAAATTTCGACATAATGTCATTTAATCAACAAAAAAAAACTCATGAGTTATCCTTACGTGCATAATTTTAATAAT
>NC_027753.1:29118384-29142231 GCF_000695525.1 Brassica oleracea var. oleracea
TTTCAAACAAATTCTAAAAATATTTTTTAAATATTTTGTTATAATTTTTTAAAAAAATATTGAGTTGCATTTCAAATAAAAAGGTAAAGATATTAAAAATATTCTAATTAAAATATGTAAAATTTAATATAGTTTTAAGGAAATGGTCAAAAAAAATTACACATAAAAAAATCATGATTTTTGTTAACTGGGCGGATCATTATTTATATGATATCGCAAACGAAAGAAAAATTTATGTTTTTACAATTATCTAATTAACTATGTATACTCATTTTTTATATTTTTTTATATGATATCACACATTCGTAAAAAAAAATAGATAGTTTAAGATGCAAAAAAATATATTTACTTAATGAATATAATATGAATGAATTTTACAAATACATCATTTAATAAAATAAATAATTAAAAACCGAAAATTCATACCCGCACGCGCTCTGGCGCTGATCAGAATCTAGTACATTATTAAATAATTTGGTGCAGATGGAGAGGCAAAGGTGGCAAAGGAGAGGATCGAGGCAGTGGAACCGGAAAAGAACTTGATCACGTTCAGGGTTATAGAAGGTGATCTGATGAAAGAGTACAAAAGCTTCTTGATCACGATCCAGGTGACCCCTAAGCATGGGGGACCAGGGAGTATTGTGCACTGGCACCTTGAGTATGAGAAGATTAGCGACGAGGTTGCTCATCCCGAGACTCTCCTCCAGTTCTGTGTTGAAGTCTCCGAAGAGATCGACGAACATCTCTTGTCTGAGGAATAGAGGAGAGTACTCCTCATGTGACTTATATCCTATCAGTACTTGTGTGTGTGTGCATGGTTGAAGCATGTTGGTTTCAGTATTTAAAAATTCAATAAATAATCAGTGTAGAAATATTGAGTGACATATGAAATGGAAGTGCTGAATTATACATATATGTATTCTACTTTCTTGTTTGTTTAAGTGTGTTATTTTTGTCTTTAATAAAACTATAAAGCATGTGATATATGTTTGGATCAATAAGCCTCATTTTTCTACTTTCATATAATCTTTTAACAGTAACAAATAAATATCCTGGTTTGGATCTAGGTAATAACATCGTGATGAACTACAAACAACTAAGCTACATATCATGGTTTTTTGCTTTCATATATAGAGTTACGATGTAATTAAGCACATTCTACTAAAACAATATTTGTAATGACGCAAAGAAACATAATTCACCTTTTCTAACTGTAAGTGGTGAAATTGTGACATCGTCTCAGTCCCATGGAGCATCTTATCAGTCCCAAAAACAAATTGGAGATAGATTTTCTCATAGAACTATTTTTGGTAATGCTCTTTCGCTTGAAAGGACGAATGATATCTACAAGGAGCTTGCTACCCTATAATCTTTTGGATGGATCTGAGTAATTTTCTCTATAGTCAATCCCTTTTTAATTTTAACTAGATAATAATCTGTGCGCATGCACGGCGTGAGTTTTTATATTCATGTTTATTAATTAAATGGTTTTAACATTTTGTAACGCTATAATCTTTATCGATTGTAAAATGACGAATACAAATGGTGGTCTCTTAAATGTATCATCGTTGTTAAAGAAGTAACATATTATAACTCATTTTAATTATTTTTAAGAGTTATTTGCACAAAAAGAAATTAAGTTTTGCGGCTGACAAAAATCACCAAAACCAGATTGGTAACATCGCTTGTAAAATGACGAAAGAGGATTAGGTTTTCTGCCCTCGATTTGTTTACTATTGACTCTCTATAAGTGATTTAATTTTCTACATCTATAAAATTGTGCTTTCGTTCTCGTTTTTGTTTCATTGATATGAGTTTTTTTCTTTTTTGTAACTACTTTTATGAATTTGGTAAATTACAGAAGTCTCAGTTAAAAAAGATGAACAACTGTAAAAATTAGTTCCACTTCAGATACATATCTAAAAATCACCGACAAACTCTATTCACATGGTTAGTGTTCAAATCTAATATATCAAGCTGTTATATAATATAAGTGCAGACTCAAAATATAAATGTATTTCAAATATATATTCACCAGTTTGGTCTAAAAATCATCTAATTCTAGAACAACAAATAAATTACTTATTTTCACTAGTAAAAATTCACCGCATAGCCACTACAATATCGTGGCTATAGAACAAATATTTGTGGCTATGAAAAAATCAGCCACACTTATTTGTCCGAAAATTACAGTGGCTATAGCCTCGTGACTAAAAACAATCGTGGCTAATAGCCACGCTTTTACCACGCGCGTTTTCGTTGCTCTTTTAGCCACAGTATTAATAAAAAAGCATGGCTATATATAATGGCTACCATAGCCACGGTTTTGTCACTTTCTTTATCGTGGCTACTTTAGCCACGGTGGTGCTACTATTTTCTTAGTTGCTATTCTAGCCACGGTTGTGTCACCAATTCATTTGGTTTACGTAGCCACGATTTAGCCACTGTGTTTTAGTGGCTTTGTAGTAGCCACAGTTTTTTTAAAACATTTCGTTTGATTAGTTTTAAGTAGCCAATTTTTCATATTAGATATCCATTCAAATTATTAAACATTGCACATTCAATAAACACACAACTTCATATATATATAAAAGATAGTCTTAGGTTCAACATTCATAAAAACTTACATAGACAAGGTTAAGAGTTTTGAGTCTAAGAAGACTATCAAAAGACCTTGTTACAAAAGAGGTTATAAGATAAACAACCAACTTCTAAATGCCATTGGGAGGATTAGGCTGACCAGTTGTTGCTTGAGGCTGATCAAGGCTGATCAGAAGTCTGTCCAGTAGGTGCTTGCGGGGGCCTAAGTGTTTGGAGGACCTGATTGATTGCTTCCCTTGTTGCTGCAAACTCCTGCCTCATGTCTGAGACGTCCTGCTTCACCCCAGCAACGTCCTGCTTCACCCCAGCAACATCAGCAGTGACATTTTGGAGGCTTGTCTCAAGACCGCCCACACGCATCTCCAGCTCCAAGTTGCGGGCAAGACCATTGGGGACGCATGAAGAAGGCGCATGCTCCCTGTATTGTTCACTGCCCAGTCCGTAAACATATCCCCTCTTACTCTTAGCATTCTGTAAGAGAAATGAAAAAATATTCAAAACCAAGCAAGACCAAACATAAGATAACATAAGGCAATTTGATCAACTCAGGTAACACAATCAACATTGTAAATAAATTGATCATATGTAATGAAATTTTCAAAACAGAACAGAACATAAAAAATTCCCGAGAATGAAAATGTTAAGTGATCATACCTTCAGATAAGCTTTGTTTAACATGAGGCGAGAAGGAGCAGATGATGCACTTGGACTCCCGGGCGATCCTTCAGTGTTAGAGAGCTGTGTGGCTTCCATCTCAGCCTGAGTTACCAGTTCTTCAGCACGATAGTCCACAAAAGTCCCATCTGGTCGGGAGTGTGTCTCCCTGACAAGGGCAGTGTAGGATGGTGGTTCTCCCGAACCAGACGCTTACATCTGCAAAAAACAAAATTAGGAAGACAGATTAGAAAAAAAAAAATTCATAGTATAGACATGGAAGATACCATGTTATACGCTATCCTTGCAAAAGATCTAGGTCCTGCATTATGCTTGTGGCAACCTTTACCCACATGATCAGACTTGCGGCTTTTAGCAGCCTTCTTGCTTTTCTTTTTAGCTGCATCAGTCGCCCAATACTCCAGAAGGAGTGTCCAGTCGCTATCATTGATGTACTTTGGCTTCTTGTGTTACCTCTTCTTCTTGCTAATCCTTTCACCAATGGTTGTCCATGTTTCTTTCTTCCACAGACCGTAGACCAAGTCATTAAACTGAGACTCCCAGTAGAAATTTTGCTACAAAAGAAAACAAAACAGTAAGGGATTTAAAAACATGTAAGACGCATATATATAATGTATACTAGTCAATTACCACAAACGTTTGCCACCATGAATCCTTCCTTTCCTCAGGAACCTTCCTCCAACTCTTCCAAGGACCCATGTAGTATCCTTGCCAAGTTGCCCGGATGAAAGCATTGATAGATGGGTCAATACCAAACCTAAAATAATAACAAACATCAGTAACAGAAACAATACTATGACAAAATCCTACAGAAACTATCACAAAACAATCCTAACAGAAACAATCCTAAGCAATCACAGACAATTCAAATAACAGAAACATTCCAAGATGAGGAAGTGATCTTACCATAAAGCTCCATTCAGCTTATCGGGATGGAGATGTGGCTGTGCGAGCCTAGTAGGTGAGTTGAGCATTGCATTAAGGGTCATTTGCGTGTAGCTGTTGGAACGAGATGAGGAAGCAGTATGGTTTAGAGCGGGTCCAGTAGCACCAGGAGGCATAGGAAGAGACCCAGCATGGTTTAAAGCGGGTCCAGTAGCACCAGGAGGCATATGAGGAGACGCATCATGTGTTCCAGGTACTATTGTTGAGTTCATCTGTTCACAACCAAAGAAAAAGACACATTAGTATACAATGACAAGCGACATTAAAGAGACAGAAACAGCGAGAGACATATCTAAAAAATGAAAACACTTTTCATGCAACAAGTGAACAAGAACACAAAGTAGACAGAGACTAAAGAGCTTACATATTCATCGTTTAGAGAAAACAAAGAGAGAAAGACAAATCTAACAAAGAGAGACATAAAGATAGTCATGCACCAAGAACACAAAGTAGACAGAGACAAAACAAAAGAAAAGCGAAACCCTAGATCAGAAACAAGAAATAAAAACATGCAATATTTATTTACCTTGAGAGGTGTGAGATTGAGACGGAGACGGCGAGGCTTGGAATTGGAGACGGCGAGACTAGAGGAAAACCGAAATATAAAACCCTTTTCAGCAAAGCCACGAAACTTAGTGGTTAATCGTGGCTATATTTAATAAGAACCGCGAAATTAAAACAATTGGGGCCAAAACCAAATAAATTGGAGCCAACCCAATTGGTTTACCAAAATTTCAGAGAAGCCACGAAATACCCACGCCATTACAGTGGCTAAATTTTAATATCAAGCGCCAAACAAAAAACAATTGGAGCCAAACCAATTGGTTTTGTCCCAATTTCCACATAGCCACTATATAGCCACTACACAATCGTGGCTATATTTAAAAACGCGAAACCACAAACACCCAACCCATAAACTACAATCCCCAAATCCCAAACCCCAAACCCTTTTCCATCAACCTTATACTTATACAACAACTACAATCCAAACCTTTCATACATATTCCATTTATTTTACATCATATAAATTTTTTTAACAATCTCACTACATATTTTACAACCTTACAATATATTTTACAATCTTAGAATATATTTGGCTATTCCGAATCACCGTCTGATTGTACCTCAACATCTGATACATATTCATCGTTTGGAGGATTCACCGAGGCAATATCATAATCAAACACATCGTCAACAACATGTGTTTCCACCCGTAACAATGAACTTTCCGCAACTTGGTCACTTCTATCATCCTGCCACGCAGTTAAAGCAATTTCTGACGTTTCTCGGATTCCTCGAGGAATAATTTTTGCGCATGCCCACCAATCATCGGCTGAATGTCGACGTACCCGTGGATAAGAAATAAAACATGGTTCATCACTGACTCTGCAGTTTCTAAATACACTTTCCATGAGATCAAGACATACAAGAGGATGTTTTTTGATACGCAAGGCGTCGGGTATCTCCCGTTACCATCATTTAAAAAACATTTAGTTCAAATCACAATAAAACCGTAAAACACTATGTAACAAAATAATATTTGAAGTCATACCTCACTACGTTCTTGCCACCATTCCTCTGGCATATCGATCTCACCAGTGTCCTCTGGCATATCGATCTCACCAGTGTCCTCTTTGATTGTAACTCCGGTACGGTTTTTTAATCGCATATAAACGGTACGTTTCCGTTCATAGTCATAATGGTTTTTGATTTTGTTGTAATTATAATTTTTACCAGTCCTTTGATAAAACTCGGTAACTAATCTCTTTTTACCCTCCTTACTAGGATGAAAATTTACATAACCATCCATTTTCAGCTCACGGTCGATATATTTCTAAAAATACTTGATGCATGTGATCCGACCATAGCTTATTTGGCTACAATGTTTCATACATTTAAAAATAATAATAATAAGATTTCTATATATGCACAAATCTAAAAGATTAAATAAACAATTTGCATGGAATGATATATATGTATTTATTGGTCAAAACATACCTCTCTGGTGTTTAGGATGTTCGAAGCACGTTGATGCGTAGGTGAAGAATCCATAGAACATGCAAATTCTTTAGAAACTTTTTTTCTTTCTATTTTGTTGTTGTGTTTTCACTTCAAGATGCAAATCTAATTTATAGACACATCATTAAATATGTAACCAAACAAATCAGTATGTTTTAAATATTGCATTAAGTGATTGATGGTGGTTGAACCAATAATAGCTATTGGTTAATTAATTTTACATACGTGAAAAAAGATGGTAGTTGAATTTCTCATGCAAAGGTAATTCTTGGTGGTTGTATACAAATGCTTTTATGTAACTGAGATAGAGAGATAATTAATTTTCAAAAGTTTCAGCAAATAAATGAGAAAAACACACTTATTCACTTGTTGCAAGTTTACTTGAAAAAAATTAAGCAAAAACTCAACATCTGCGGAATGACGTTTTACTTTGCATTCCATGTATTTTTTTGATTGGTAAAATTTTAGCGGAATCACGTTTTTCCGCCATTACACGATTACGCAAGTGCTACCAATCAACGCCATAGTTTCAAATCATGGTTTTTCATCAAACATCAAATCTCAAGCACATAACTATATATATACACATATATTTTTCACTTACCAGGTAATACAAATTGATCATATTTTGCATATTGCCTTCGTGGTGACACATCAACAAGACCAGATGGATGTATTCTCATACCGTGATTTTCCGTGGTGTCAAACCACGAACATTTAAAAATCATGACTTTCAAGCCAACATCACCATGATACTCCACCATCATAATCTCCTGTATGAGGCCATAGTAGTTTGTTTCATTGGTTCCAGGAACACAAACACCATAATGTTGAGTTTTCCTATTTTGACAGTGGCTATGTGTGTGGAAAGTGTATCCTCGTGTGTGGTATATTGGCCAAGACCTATAATTGCGCCTAGGACCTTGTACAAAATCCAAAATCCACATAGGAAATGTGTAAAACTGAGTTGCATCATTAATCTTCAATAGAGTAACATTGTTATAAATTACAAGTTTAATTAAATAAATTGTGGAACTTGATGATATAAAAATAGAAACTCACATAGTCTTTGCCCCACTCTGCAAACTTGGTGTCTTTCGCTTTTTGCATTGCAGCTGGAGTAATATCAGGAATACTTCGCATCATATATTCTTCAAACATCCTGCACACATTTAAAATATTAATTATGTAACTAGAAATATGTATTTATATTATATTTTCATAATATTAAAGTACCTTTCATATGGATCAAATGTTTTACAGTTGAGCATCATAAATATCTGAAGAACGGTGTTATCTTCATCATTTAACCAACCAGTTGAGCATTGACCACTGATTCTTCCTTCATGGTAAAACAAAGGTGGTACATCCGGATAATTGTATGAGAAACGAATATCACTTGGACCTTCTGGAATGCTTATGATTTTAGGATTCCCAAAAAAAATTGAGGATGCTCTTGAAATCTCTTCGTTTATCCATTGTGCAACTATCGAACCTGCAATTCGTGCTTTGTTTTTGACCATCTTCTTCAAAGGGTACATGTATCTTTCAAATACATACATCCACCTAAAATGGATGGGGCCACCTAAGGCTACCTCATCTGGAAGGTGCACAAGAAGATGTTCCGTAACATCGAATAACAATGGAGAAAATATCTTTTCCAAGTTACAAAGCTTCACACCGATATTTGCCTTTAAAAGACCAACATCTGATTCTTTCAAAATCTTCGAAGAGACATCTCGGAAAAAAAGAGGGCAATATCTGTAAACAAAACATTAAAGTTATAACATCAATTATAGTAAATTTTAAAATGATATAAAAAATAAATACCTCTAATTACTGTATGAACATTTTTTGGAAGAAGTTCAGCGAACGCATATGGATATAGTCGTTCCATTATGACATGACAATGATGACTTTTCAGTCCATGTAGCTTTAAATTGCTTTCGTTAATACATCGACTAAATTTGGAGGCGTATCCATCGGGAAATTTTATGTCATTTTTCAGCCACAGAAGGAATTCTCGCTTTGCCGCATTTGACAGACTGAATATTGGCACGGGCATCGTTCCATCCTCTTTCATCTCTAAATCACGCCTTTTGCATAGTCCTGAAAGATCTAATCTGCTTTTGATATTGTATTTGTCTTTCCAGGAGCATTTAACAATGTGTTTGTGAGGTTATCGAAGAAGTTTTTCTCAATGTGCATGAAATCAAGGTTATGCCGAAGAAGATGAGTTTCCCAATACGGTAACTACCGGAAAATACTCTTCTTTACCCAATTGTGAGTAACTCCTTATTCAGATATTGTCTTGGATGGATTATCATGTCCATCCCTCCACATTCAATGGACTTTGATAAACCTTTTATATTATTTATCCTTTCACGCAATATTTCTTCTCAGGTCAACCATGGTGGACGAGGATCTATAATTGTTTTTCCTCTAAGGATGATCTTCATCTAAATACCTTATGTGGCAATCAAACCAACTATGTTTCCGTCCATTACGTAACCAGAACGCACCTGTCTCATCTTGATAATATGGGCACGCCAACCGACCATGCGTCATCCAACCTGAAAGCATCCCATACGCTGGAAAATCGCTTATCGTCCACATCAACACTGCTCGCATTATGAATCTTTATTTCCTTGAAATATCATATGCCTCCACACCATCCTTCCACAAACTCTGTAATTCTTCAATCAAAGGCTGAAGGTAAATATCTAAGCTTTTTCTTGGATGTTTGGGCCCGGGAATTAGCACCGAAAGGTAAAAGAATTCTCTTTTCATACACATTCCCGGAGGCAAATTGTATGGAGTTACAATAATGGGCCAAAGGGAATGTGCTTCGCCATTCATACCAATCGGATTAAACCCATCTGCTGATAAGCATAGATAAATGTTTCGGCTTTCAGCAGCAAATCCAGGATATAACTCATTAAAGTGTTTCCACGCTATGGCATCAGATGAGTGATGTATTTCTCCTTCCGGAGTCACATGTTCCTTATGCCACCGCATATTGGAAGCCGTCGCCTCGAGTTGGTATAAACGTTTCAGACGATCTGCAATTGGCAGGTAAAACATTCGTTGTTTCGGTTTGTTTTTACCTTTTCCATTCTTCGGGTAGTAGCGATCTTCTCCACAAAACCGGCAACTGACCAACTTCGCATCTTCTCCTTTCCAAAATAACATACAATTCTTCACGCAAACGTCAATCTTCTGTACGGGTAACCCAAGCGCTCGTGTCAGTTTCTTTGTCTCGTAAAATGTTGCGGGAGCTTTATTTGGCTGCGGAAGTATGTTTTTAAATACTTCAGATATCTCATCTATACAAGCATCTGGTAGATTATAATCTGTCTTCACTTTCATCATCCACGAAGCAAGAGACAACTGAGATATTCCATCTGCACATCCTTGGTAGAGAGGTTGAGTGGCTGCTTCAAATGCTTCAAAAACACTATCGTGATATGGTTCCGCTATGTCTGTCTCTTCTATAGATTACAGCATGTAAGGTGGCGCAATGTCTTCTTGTACTTCTGGAATATTCTGGTGGTGATCTTCATAAGCATTCCAAATAGGATTCTCCCACATTTCTTCTTCACCCGTCGAATGATTCGCCCCGGAACTCTCACCAACATCGTAGAATTTCTCTCCGTGACTCGTCCAAACATAATAATTTCCCTTAAAACCGTATAAGAATAGATTTCTTGCGACAACTCTTGCTTCTCGTTGCTTCACATTTTTGCATCGAGCACACGGACACAATAAAGTTTCTCTTTCTTTGTAATCTGCTCGATTACACACAAATTGAATAAATGCATCAATACCTCCGAGAAATACTTCTGAAACGTGATTACTCTCAGGATCAATCCTTTGATCCACTCATTCTCTAGACTGAAAGTAGAAAGGCATTTTGTTTAGAAAATTTGAGTGAAGAACAAAAGTTCTAAATGTTACGGTTGTGAAGTGCATATATATTACAAATAGCTACTCCATAGCCACGAACAATTCGTGGTTTTTTTTAAATATTACAGGCGATTGAATATTTCTCTGCCATGGACTGAATAAAGTACATATAGCCACGACACAGCCATGAACAAACCATGACTATATCTCATTTCGTCAAACGATTAGACGTAACACTTCCTTTTCGATGTCGGCACAAAAAAACAAAAAGTTGCCACTATGTTCTTAGTGGTAAATTTGTGGCTATATTTGTTACCACGAACATTTTGTTGCTTATAGCCACGCTTTTTTTTTTCGTGACTACACCGTGGCTTTATTTAGATTTACCGTGGTTTATTTCTGTTCGTGGCTAAAACGTGGCTAAAACGTGGCAATATCGTGGCTTGTATTTTGTAGGCACGAATTTGTAGTGGCACTTCAGTGGCTATGCGGTAGATAGGATATTAGGGAGAAACAAATATTAGACGAATGATCAAATCTCTCATTCTTCGAACAAACACAAAGGAGGTGATTAGATTTTTGTCATGAAAATTTTTTGTATGCTTAATCAATTTGTTTGTTATTTTAATAAAAATGATTCTAAGAATTATTTTAGTGATGATACGTGGCTACGAAAACATGTTGTAATGCTACAAAAATAATATGTAGGGGATAAAAATCATTATGCAGACCGTAACTGGTAATTTTTTGTTTGGTAAATCGGTTTTGCTTGACGTTCCCTTTTTTCTTTGACGGAAAACACTTTAGATTTTCATCATTATTGGTTAAGCATAGCAAATACATGTCTTACTCCAACTTGTCTACATTAATCCCAGAAAATGCGTTATTAATGTCTTATGCTAATTCTTATAAAAGCAACATATGCCCCAATTAGTGAATGTATATGAAACTAAATCACAGAGAGAACCTTTCAAGAACCTCTTTATACCAACAAAGGCCAATCGTTCCAAAACCTCTCCTTTCTCGTTCATAGTGAATGTATTGTTTTTCTTTAAAACTCTACGGTTGCCCTGGATTCAATTTATAAAAACAAATGCCTTTTAAGAACTTACGAGTAATTAATTCATGCTTGACAGTTTTTTATTTTATATTTTGGATTCGACGTTTTAAAATAAAAAGTATGAAAGCTCTTTTTGTTGTTATCAAGTGAGTATAACTTGAAATTGGATGGGTAGAGTGATGACTGATGCGCATATTGAATTTCAGAAACTGTCGTCTTACTTTGACATAGTTTCATAATTACATTCACAGCTGTGCTGATCGAACGAAGCTTCACTCAAATGTTAGATAAAATGCATGAGAAGATGAGTTTACTTGGAACACAATGAACGTTGCTTACTCTCGTTCGAGGAAACTGGCTGATGCTAAACAAATGATTAATTTGGAAAGTAAATATAGACTGGAGTCTGCTGTCCTTTCAGTTTTCATTTGATGTTTTTTTTTTGAAAATTATAAATAAATTTTGGTCTAATGTTTTCAATATTTGTATACGAATGGTGATACAAGAAACTCTATTTGATTTTAATCCTTTTTAAGCCAAAAAAAAACTCTATTTGATATTAACTACTAATTGATTTGTTTCCCTGTTTCCAAATATATTTCTTTCCATGTATTTAAATATATATTAACTACTAACTGATTTGTTTCCCTATTTCAAAATATATTTCTTTCCATGTATCCAAAATATATATTAACTACTAGTTTATTCGGTTCCCTTAGTCCAAAGTATCTATTAATACTAATTCATTTGCTTCCTTGTATCCAAAATATATATTAACTACTAATTGATTTATTTTCCTATTTTATTTCATTCCATATACCATTTTTGTAAATATATATATATACATAACTCTATAAATATAATATGTGTGTACACTACCATTACCCATTATATTGCTCTATTCTTTAAGAAAATTCTCTCCAAACTGTATCGTCAAAAATGACTAAAGCCTCTATTTTTGCTTTCTTCATGATAATCTTCCTTCTAGGTTTGTTTACATTTACAATCTTATAATCATATGAAAAATCTGTATTTTGAAAATAGTAACTATTCATATTTTCAACTATTTACTTATTTATCTTATTATATTTATAACTAAAATTTGAACTAATGTTTATAATCTTTGTATAGGAATATCAATGCAAGAAACTCAAGGACAGCAAATGTGTCACGATCTTGCAATAAAATCAAACTGTAATGATGGCGCATGTACCAATCTGTGTAAGCTGAAATGGAATGGAAGCGGCTCGTGCTTTCAAAACCAACAAGTTTTCAGTTGTTTATGCAATTTTATTTGCAAATTTTAAATTTATTTATTTTTATCTACATGTTCCAATTTATAATTTATCTATTTAAATTTATTTTGGCGCTTTTTTTAATTTTATATGGTTCCGTTTTCCAGCGGGAACGAAAATGGTTTCGGTTGAAATCTATTAAATAAAAAAAACAAATGCTTCCATTACAGAAGCACGAGTAAGCGCACTCTGTTTTGCTTATATTGTAACTTTTAGCTTACATAACGAAGCTATTATTACATACATACTACCATATAGGGCTGGGCAAAATATCTGAAAACGAAGAACCGACCCGAAATTGACCAGAAAATCAGAATCATGAACCTGATCGGACCCGGGATAAATAACTGAATGAGTCCTAAATTGATGTATCCGAAGAACCGGTACCAAAACCGATCCGAATCGAGAACCGAATGAGTATCCGAAGATATCCAAAATGTATATATATATATATTAACAAATATTATTTATAACTATATGTATAATTATTTTAATAATTTAAATTTAAATTATAAATTGAATATATTAGTTATTTTCAATACTTTTGTGTATTTTCTGATAAAATATGATAGTTTGGATAGAAATACTCAGACAAAACCGTATATAATGAGTATTTTTGGTACATTTGCGTACTTTGGATACAAAATACCCAAACCAAATCGGGTAATATGGTTACTTTGGGTACTATTATCCAAATATGGTTACTTTGGGTATTATTATCCAAACCCGTTTCAGATACATTGGTTATTCGATTATTTTCAGGTTTTTTTGCATCAGAACCGAACCCACCCGGACCCGGGAGGACCCGAGACGAACCAGGCCCGAAATTTTGTAATACCCGAACGGGGCCTAATTTCCAAGCCCGAAAAACCAGATACCCGAAAGAACCGACCCGTACCCGAACAGGTATCCGAATGCCCATGCCTACTACCACATAATTAAGATGCTTATTCAAAGTCGCCTACCACCTGAAATCTTAATCCATTCAAGCTGAATCTCGACTTCACCGCACTGGACATTCCTCAACACAAGAATCATGTCCTGAACGATCTTGCCATTATGATAGAAGATTCTGCTCTCTTCAGACAAGCAGTTTTCTCTGGTGGGCAACACTCTCTTGATCTCTGTTCCACCTGGAAGTTCTTGCAAACCTAGTTTATGAACCTCTAGGAACGGCTTGATAACGATCTGCGCATCTCCCATCTTATCGTGCGATGTAAATGTATCTTTATCATACACTATCTGCACTCATAATAAATCATTCAGAAACACTGTTAGACAGTATAACACGTCGGAACTTGAGATGGATCTTGGTTATTTTTTCTGACAATGTAGAAAAGCTAACATCGATGACCTATCTTTGCGTTTGTTGGTGCAACGCTTTGCATTTCTTGTTGTTGCCATCGTATTTCTCTGTTTCTTGTTGCCATTATATTGCTGTCAAAAATTGAAAAATTGATAATAATATCTGTACATTTTTACCAAAAAGAAAAAAAAAACGCTATGCATTTTCATTGCACTTCAAAAAAGCAATCCTGCAAAAAGTTTGTGTAGATATACAAATACAAATTCATCTATCAAGATCCATATATCTTGAAATTCGATGTGGATCATGAGCTAACTCTCATGTAGGCTTAGGTATTTTGGGTATTAGTTCGGTTAGAGTCGGTTATTTCGAATATTTCGGTTAGGAGATTTTAGTATTCATTTAGGAACTGCCATTTTCGGTTTGGATAGTTTTGGATCATTGTCAGTTCGAATAATAAAACTAGGAATCGGCTAATACCTGGAAAAAGTCAGATGTCGTTAGGTTCTGGTTTGGTTATTTCGGATGACTGGGATAAAATATTGAATATTTTGAGTAAAATATCGTGTAATCCGGATGATTCAGATAAAATCTCGGATAATTCAGATTATTTTGATTAAAAGTACCTTGATACTTTAGAATCATTTCAGATAGTTGGGATAAATTTTTCTTTCAAATATTTTTGGATTTAGTAGATTTCAAATTATATAGATATATATTTGTTCGGTTTATGGTTCAGTTTCAATTTGGTATAGATATTTCGGATATAGAAACATATGAATCTTTTGTATATTTAAAATTTTCAATCCACTTCTGGTTTCAATTATTCCGTTTCGATTAAGCTCTTAGTAAAATGACACACCTACTCTTAGGACTTAATTGGTTGGTGTTATAGCTATAAGTTTTTTTCTTTAGAATTTAGGTTGTAGATTTTGGAAGTGATTTTAATTTTTTCTTGTTGAGATATATTTCCAAAGATATTCAAAGCAATAAATAAATCAAATGAATCAAGCTTTAGAATGACTAAAAAGCGCTAAACTTTAGCTTTAGGTGATGGTTGTGAGTGCTCTACACAGTCTTCTGAGTTCTCTACAACAATAAAAATGAAGCAATCAAGACTTAGTAAGAAAATCTAAGGCTATAGCCCAACTTTAAAAAAAACAATTGGCTCTAGAAATAATTTTTTTATAGCTTTATGGGCTTGATTAGTTAGTGACGTAGTCTTAGTTCTTTCTTTAGAATTTAGGCTGTAGATATTTTGACTATGACTTTATGTTTTTTGCGGTGATTTATTTCCAAAGACATTACTAGCACTAAATAAAAGCTTTAGAAAAAACTGATTTGTAAAGCTGACATCTTTCTTTTTTTAATTTTTTTGCTATATTATATTTGAAAACTAAATAATAACTGTTTCACAAAATAGCTTACACAATTTTTATGGCTCTTTCCAATCACCCTATGTTTAATGCTTTTAAAATTTTGAAATAATTCTACAATAGTAAAATCTAAAATTATAATGATAAAAACTAGTGCTTAAATTTTAAAGTAAAATATTTGAAACTACACGCTCTACCAATCAAGTCTTTAAATTAAGGATTTGCTTTATTTTTTCAAGAGTAAAAAAAAAAAAAAAAAAAAATATATATATATTAAGGATTTAGGGTCATATTCAACATGCACAACTAATGACCAATGCAGAGCCTTTAAAAAAAATCTGATGAGACAAATACAAACTCGTCTTTGCATAAATATAAGTTCATCTCCAACCCAACTCCAGAAAACTATTTTAGTGTGACTTTACACTATTTTAGTGTAACCATGATGTCTTCTTCGATCCTAAGAGAACAAAAATGCTCGCATTTAAATCACGATAAAAACAACTAAAAAAACAAAGATTGTTATCAACATACATACCTTCGCGTCCAAGACCACTGAAGCCTGGACCAGCAGTCAACTTAAGCATGATCTCTATTTCCCCACACTCCATATTCCTTAACCTAAGAATCATGTTTTGTATGATCTTCCCATTGCTCCAAGTGATGGTGCTCTCTTCAGCCAAACCGTTGGTCCTCCCTAGACGGATCCTCTTGATTGCACAACCATTGGGGAGCTTCTGGAAGTCCAACTCCATCTGATGCGCTTCCAGGAACGGCCTCAGGTCTATTTCCGTATTACCCATTTTGTCATCTCCCGAGAATCTGTCTTTATCATACACTGTCTGCATAAACAGAAGCATGTTATGAGCCAAAGGTTTATTAAAGATCGACGCATACAACTTCAATCAAAATCTTCCAGACGACTAAACTATAAGTCGGCTGGTCAACGCAAAGGTTATTTTTGCAATTGACTTTGAAATCTGTTATCTGAGACGACTGAAAAATAAGTCGTCTACTTTTGTTTGGTTAAAAAAAAACTCCAAAAAGCTAGACGATTTACATTTCAGTCGTCATAGGTTAGTTTTGCATTTGACTGGATTATTTCAGAAGTTTGACTTTCCTGGACGACTTACATTTCAGTTGTCTGGTGAAAAATTGAAATATCAATATTTTATTTAAACTCGACGACTTAAAATTAAGTCGTCATAGGTTAGTTTTGCAATTGAAAAATAAAACTTCACTATTTAATTATCTATATACGACTTACAATTAAGTCGTCCATCCGACGACTTACATGTAAGTCGTCCAGGATTTACGAGGTTTGACATGTAAGTCGTCGGACGAACGACTGAATTGTAAGTCGTCTATAGATAATTAAATATTGAAGTTTTATTTTTTAATTGCAAAACTAACTTATGACGATTTAATTGTAAATCGTCGAGTTTAAATAAAATATTGATATTTCAATTTTTCACCAGACGGCTGAAATGTAAGTCGTCCAGGAAAGTCAAACTTCTGAAATAATCCAGTCAAATGCAAAACTAACCTATGACGACTGAAATGTAAGTCGTCTAGGTTCTTTGGAGATTTTTTTGTAACCAAACAAAAGCAGACGACTTATATTTCAGTCGTGTCAGAAAACAGATTTCAAAGTCAATTTCAAAAATAACCTCTGCATTGACCAGACGACTTCCAGGTAAGTCGTCTACAGCCAGACGACTTACCAGGTAAGTCGTCTGGACGAACAGATCTGGAAAAAAACTCGATTCCATACCTTAAATTGGTGAGATAACTTCCTTAACACACATAAGGCTTCTCCAAGCACACAGAATCTCAAACAAAAGTGGCACACCCAGAATCGTTAGCTTCTACGACTCTATGAACCATAAAAAATGTAGAATCTAAATCTGGAGTTTTTTTAGCTGAATGTGGAGAGAAAGTGAGAGAGATGTTGTGTTTAGTTTATAAGAATGGAGAAAGAAGAAGGGTAAATCGATTTTGAGATCATTAAGAGATTCAAATTGGTTGTTCATGGTGGTTGGAGTATTGATGACAATGACAATCTTGTAATTACTTGAAGATGATGAGGGTGAGAGAGTAAAAATGTCATTTTCGAAAGAAAAAAAAAATTTGATGGCATTTTCGTGAATTATATGAACTTGTGGGGGTGAATAGGGCAAAACTAATTTACAAAAAAAAAAAAAGGTTAGTTTTGTGTTTGACTTTGAGTTCTAGATTAATTTTGCAAAAAACCCAATAATCAAATAGAAAATATTTTTCAAAATAATATATTGCTGTGAGTTTCAAATAAATAAAAAGATAAATATATATTTGTATATATAAAAGTTTATCATATGTTAATAATTTTATTTTTGTATAAGAATATTACATAGTTTACAAAGTTTAACCCGTTTTAACAATGAATTAAAATTATTTAAATGAAAGTATTTTTCAAAATAAAATAGGTTAAATTATTGATTTAATATAATCTTTTCATATTTAATTCTTATAATATTTCTGTTTAAATATAATATAGACTATAAATATAAATTTATAAAAAATAGCATAAAATTTTTATTTATTTTGGTTTTCTAATAAAAATTTAATTACCATTAATTTATAATAATACTATATTACTAATTACAAAATTAATTAATGCATTATTTAATAAAAATATATATAAAAATCAGTGGGATTTTGTTTTATTTTAATTATCTCAACAGATTTTATTATAACTAATGATAAAATTCAAATTTATTGTAAAAATTGATTTATTAATATTATATTTATTGATTATTAAGATTTCCTAGAGATGTTATTTATTTGATTGATTAATACAAATAATTAAATATATCATATTAAGTAATTAATTCAGTGATCCTATTATGATTTTTCAATAGTAGATAAAAATAGTGATTCTATTTTAATAGAAAAGAATTTTTCAAAAAGATCCATAATATATATTGACTACTAACTGATTTTTTTCTTTATTTCCTTATTTCATACGATATACCATTATAGTAAATATATATGTATATATATGTATGCATCTAACTCTATAAATATAATATTTATGTACACTACCATTACAAACGTTGCTTTGTTCTTTCAGAAATTCTCTCCAAACTGTATCGCGAAAAATGACTAAAGCCTCTATTTTTGCTTTCTTCATGATCATCTTCGTTTTTGGTTTGTTTACCTTTACCATTTTTTAAGCATATTAAAAATATATTTATTTTGAAAATAATCACTACTCATAATTTCCACTATGTACCTATTTATCTAATTATATTTATAATTTTAAAATTTGGATTAATATTTTTATAGGAATGGTGATTCAAGAAACTCAAGGACAAATGTGTCATGCTCTTGGAATGGAATCAAACTGTAATGATGGCGCATGTGCCAATCTGTGTAAGCTGAAATGGAAGGGAAGCGGCTCGTGCTTCTCAAACCAACATGTTTACAGTTGTTTATGCAATTTTCCTTGCAAAATTTAAATTTATCTATCTTTATCTAGATGTCATAATTAAATGATTTTGCTATCTTTTCTAATTTTATATGGTTTGGTTTTCTCGCGGGAAACGGAACGGTATCGGTTGAAATCTATAAAAGAATAAACATTTCCATTACAAAAGCAGAGGAGTACTCTGTTTTGATTATATCGTAACTTGTGGCTTACGTAACGAAGCTATTATTACACACATACTACATAGAGAACCATTAACATGCTCATTCAAAGTCTCCCACCACCTGGAATCTCAATCCGTCCAAGCTGAATCTCGACTTTACCGCATTCGACATTACTCAACACAAGAATCATGTACTGAACGATCTTTCCATTATAGTAGACGATTCTGCTCGCAAGTGTCAGTTCCTCGTTCCACTCTGGGTTACCGTCTTTTCCACCTTACGACTCTTCAGCTTCTTGTGAAGTTTCACGAATTTTAAACATCGATTAGAAGGCATGCAAGATATAAACCCTAAAATGAAAAAAAATTCATATACTAAAGCTATTTATTTTTTCATCTCTATAGGCTAAAATTTAAATATCTTAAAATGATTATAAATTGATATCGATCATGTTTCTTAAGGTATTCTTTGATCCTTATACGAAGAGTATAAACAGAGATATATATCAAGAACTATAGACATAAACATTCAACAGATCAAAATCAAGAAACCAAGAAAGACCAAAACGGAGCAGAATCAGAGAGAGAATGAGACTTGCATTTCCATGGTTATAAATATAATGACATAAGGGTCATAGCTAAGAGAGTCTCGTCTAGCGAGATTGATCCCTTCACTCGAATTCTCATAAGATGGTGGAACTTGCAGGTGTGTGGTGGTGAAACGCTATACATTTTCATTACATTTCAACAAATCAACCCTGCATATATATTTGGGTAGATACTACAAATATAAATGCATATCATCTATATCTCATGTTACCTGAACAAAAGAAGAAACTTGAAGAGGTTCTAGAATTTCAGGGTTTGCTTTATTTCTTCAATAGTAAAAACATACAAATATATAGTAAGGGTTTATGGTTATATTCAACATGTACAACTAAAGACCGAAGCAGAGACTTTTTACAAAACCAAAAAAAAAGTCTGATGAGACAAAGACGAACTAGTCTTTGCATGAACAGAAGGAAAAAAACAACACCCACATCTTCAACGTCTCTGTTCATCATTTCTGCATCTTAGTCCAATTGTTTTGTTTGCATCCATGATGTCTTCTTCGATCCTAAGAGAACAAAATGCTCGCATTTAAATCACAAAGAAAAAACAAAGGATTGTTATTATTAACATACCTTCTCGTCCAAGACCCTTGCAGCCTGGACCATCAGCCAACTCAAGCATGATCTCCAATTCACCACACTCCACATTCCTTAATCTAAGAATCATGTCTTGTATGATCTTCCCATTGCTCCAAGTGATGCTGCTCTCTTCAGCCAAACAATTGGTCCTCCCTGGACGGATCCTCTTGATTGCACAACCATTGGGGAGCTTTTGGAAGTCCAACTCCATCTGGTGCGCTTCTAGGAACGGCCTCATGTCTATTTCCGCGTCACCCATCTTGTCATCTCCAGAGAATCTGTCTTTATCATACACCGTCTGCATAAACAGAAGCATTATATGAGCCGAAATGCTCTTGTGGTGAAAGATTTCCAAAAGAAAAACATGAGAGCTTACCATACGGATTGGATCAGTCACATCTTTGATGGTAAGGGCCAGTTGTTCGTCCCACACTGGATTACAGTTACTATTGATCACACGCGTCTTCACTTTCTGAAGAAATGACATAAAAAAGGATTTAAACGAATGACTTACACGGTAAAAATGGAGACAGAAAAAGCAAAACATAAAGACAAAATCATCTGAACCAAGTCAATCATGTCCGTTTTCAACTATCTTAAAACTCTCATATGACTTGGAGAGATGACCCTTCAACAGCATTATATGTAATAAAAATGTTCATGTGCCATTTACAATAATTAATTAAGACTAATGTTTATTAGCGTTGGGAGATGATATGGTCCTTCAACAAGATTATGCATGAGCGTAGACATCTACCATTTCCAAGAAAACCAATGCTATTAGTTTTGGGAGATTTGACCCTTCAACAAGATAGTCGACTGGACATGTACCGGTTTCAATTTTTTTTTTTTAACTAAATGTTATCAGTTTAACAAGATTGACCCTTCAACCAGATTGTGTACCGCAAATGAAAGTAAATGTAGTTTGTTGCTTAGCAAATATGACATGAAACAAAGATCAAAATGAGAACTTTGTCACATGGTGGGAACCAAAACCGTCAGATGGTGAATCAAGTCCGTCACATTGTGGCTCCTCCATGTGACTAACAAGTCTATATGATCTATAACTCTTTCACATTTACTCTAAAGCAATAAGATTTGTTAAGGTTAACACAATTTGCTATGATCTTTAGATTGCTTAAGAGATTTTATCCAATGCAAAAAAATATGTCAAGGTTTCACATTTTTACTACAAAAGCAATAAGCTTTGTTCAGTAAAGAATCAAACCCAAAAACAAATGAACCCCGAAACAAAACAAACCTGATTAGCCAATGTGACAACAACATAAGGATCCCTGGTCGTGGAATCACGAATCGCGAGATTAATCCCTCTTTTCACATGAACTCTCATAACCCCTAGCTGTTTATCCTCCATTGCTGCAAATTCCATCCAGAAACAAACAAAAATGTTTAAATTTTTTTTTTTTCAAATCAAGCGAGACCTACATGAGATATCGAAGAAGCACACAAACCCTAACCTGGATTTGGTGTTATTTATAAAACAGGACGTCGATTTTGCTAGAAAGATAAGAGAGTTTTACAAGAAACATCGACGTTGATTCGATGAGGACTTCCAAAAACAATATCGACAGATCCATCCGTTGTTTTCGGATGACCGATTTCATCGCTGCTCCTTTGCTTTCTTTAGGATTCTTGATTCTTCCTTCCTTCGAATTTCTCACACATGACGTATCCTTCCTTCTCCATTTTTTTTGTTTTGTTTTACTCCCTATATGTTCTATTGATTTACATTTTTAACCAGTAACTATTGCTTGCGATATTTCGACTAAAAGCGAAGAACCAAACTAAAAAAAGAAGTAATGCGAACTACTCGAATCAAACCAAGTGAGTTTTATGGTTCTTAATGATAAATTCATAATCAATTCTATTAGAATTATTCAATACCAGAAATAACCGATGTTTAACCTAATCGGAATATTCGAATGCTGATGTCTAGTCAACAACTTTTTTTATATATTTCAAATTTACATATGAGTTATTGTATGTGGCTAAATTAGTACAAGTCACTAGGTTATAAACTTTCAGTTTGGTGTGTTTCATGTGTTTTTATCGTACTATATATTAAAAACAAATTAAAAATAATTGAGAACGACTGGGAACCCAGGATTGTTAAATATTATTTTTGTGTGAACTGATAATAGCTATAAGCGAATCTTAGATGCGACTGACATTTTTGTATACAAGATATTGTATATTATTATGTAGAGGAATGGTACGATATAGCCTAATATGACAAAAATAACGTGTGGCATGTTGAAACGAATGGACTTACGTAACTTTGAATCTAGAAGAGTTGGGGTTGGCGTATAATTGAAATCAGTGGACATGATGAACTTGGGGGAATCTGGCTAGTGACTAATTGAACAGACAGAGTGGCTGGACAATAATTAAAGAGAAGCCGATTCCAATTTTATTTCGTTTTGTTGTATTCTTCCTAATCGTACGTTTGAAATTAATATCATAAGCTGTCACATTATATATTATTATTTTCTATGGATGATATTAATTTCGAATTAGCTCTTCAATCTCTAAATGACCTGCTGTTTAGTCATATAAAGGAATATACTATATGCCCACTCCTCGTCTTTGACTGAAAATAAATCTAAAAGTTGGCCGTTTCTTCGACTGGTGTATGATGCTTAAATATCTATTAACGTACAATTTATTTTTAACTTACATGTAGTTTTTTTTCTGGTCATCAAGGCTCTAATATAATGGTCACAAGGCCACTATCATAGCTTTCATATAGGAGGTTCGACTCCAGGTAAATTAGGAATGACATGGAAGATTTTGAGCTACTTCGCCATCTACTCCTACCATGTATTAAATGTAGATCTTTTGTTTTCTTTTTTTTTTGGTGTAAGTGATTGTATAATATTGTAATTTATAATGAAACAAAAATATTTCCATATATAAAACCACTTTTATCAACTAAAAATGTTACAATGGACAAACTAGAAAACAAAAACAGAAAATTTGAAAAGTATATCAAATCAACAAACACTTGAAACTTGAGTTTATTACCGTCCTATATCATTAATATAAGCACTAAATTGTCGGTTTAGTTAGCAGGGTCTTTGTGTTACAAAAAAAAGTTAGCAGGGTCTTTATAAAATTTTATCTTGTCTACAGAATAAATATTAGCATAACAAAAATGAGTTTGATATGAATGATATGAGTAAAGATCATTCATTGTGGGCATGGTAAACTGTATTAAATTCAACAAAAACTGCTGAATTAAAAAGATGGATATATATATATATATATATATAAATAAATCAAAATAAATTTGTGAACTGTTTATTGGTTATATACAAACACATGCACATATACATGACAAATAAAAAATATCTTTCTCGAGGTAATAAAGATTTTGCTTCTTTTTCACGACGGTACTTGAATTCAGAACTGGATCAGGAATTACTTTTTTATTTCGCGGATACTAAGACTATCTCCGATGTATTTCTCTATTTTTATCTCTAAAATAGAAAAACTTTATAACATAGACGAGTTTTACTTCAATGTATTTCCCTAAAATAAAAATATCTACATCTCCTATATATTAATTGAGAAGCATTTGAAAAATCAGAACCTTAATTTTGTATTAATTAAAAAAAAACCCAAATCCTAGGTGACATTTTAAATGCCTTCTAAATTTTATTTCAAAGAATTCTAGAGCATCTAATATAAAGTATAGTTTAATCTAATGGTCACATTATTTTATAATTATATAACACTAGAGAACATTATATTAACCAAAAATATAGGAAGTGTGTATTCTTTCCTTAAATAAAAGCTACGGAATTACCTAATATGATTTA
>NC_027753.1:29142326-29142830 GCF_000695525.1 Brassica oleracea var. oleracea
GACTTTAAAATACAAAAATGAGGACACCTTATATGTTATATTTTTCTTATATGTTAGATTTTTTCTTATATGTTATATTTTGAATTTTTTAAAATGACTTTAAATTACAAAAATGAGGAAACCTTATATGTTATTTTTTTAAACGACTTTAAAATACAAAAATGAGGACACCTTATATGTTAGATTTTTTCTTATATGTTATATTTTGAATTTTTTAAAATGACTTTAAATTACAAAAATGAGGAAACCTTATATGTTATTTTTTTAAACGACTTTAAAATACAAAAATGAGGACACCTTATATGTTAGATTTTTTCTTATATGTTATATTTTGAATTTTTTAAAATGACTTTAAAATATAAAAATCAGGAAAACTTATATGTTATATTTAAAAAAAAAAACGAATTTAAAATGCAAAAATGAGGACACCTTATATGTTATATTTTTCTTATATGTTAGATTTTTTCTTATATATTATATTTTGAATTTTTTAAAACGATTTTA
>NC_027753.1:29142867-29155215 GCF_000695525.1 Brassica oleracea var. oleracea
TGAAAGCTTTCAAAACCATATGGAAGATAAAAGTCAAAATAATTCAACGGTGAAAACAATACTGTTCACTTGTTTCAAGAATGTGTTTGATTGAAAAAATAAGGTTTTATGTCATAATTTGTTTAATGTTTAATCCGATCAACCCGTGATGTATTAATTATAATTTTGTTCCATTATTTTTAATAAAAATTGATCCGATTCATCGGAAAGAAATTATATAATAACAACAAAAAATATTTTATATATATAAATAAAATGATCAAATATATAAAAGAAACTATCGATAATATATACAAATAAACTTATCATGCGCAAGGCGCATGTCTTATCTTAGTATAGAGTAAAATATAGAGGAATGTTATTTTTTCTTCTATAAATAGAAAAAAAATAGCAATCTCTATTTTAGAGGCAAAGATAGAAATGAGTTGGAGTGATTTTGCCTCTAAATATTATTATAGAGGTAAAAATAAAGATGGACTGGAGATGTTCTAACACGTTATATTTGGGACACGTAGCTACACGATAAATCATACAAGATGTTAATTAACCGGACAAAATTAGTGGGACACCGAGCGGCTCAGGATAAGACATGGAAGAGATGACGATGATAAGAGGTGATATAGATCAAGAGATCATAGTGCATGGAGATGAGACTCATAGCTGTCTGAAACTTACGACATCTGTATCTGTGCTTCGTTGGTTTTGGTCCTATCCGTCATGTGCTCTCTCTATCTGTAACTTTATTTATAAACATTTAGCTTGGCTCTGCACCATTCAAAGATCATGGCCCATATGATGCTCTCTGCACTTGATTCTGATTTCATATTTATTCCATTTACCTACACATATAGTTTAACAATACTATGAGAAAATTGATTGTACTTTTCGTTCCTAAAATATTCATATTCTTGTTTTTTCACACATTTTAATAAAACATGTTAAATTTGCATTTTTTTTTGTTCATCTCCTTTCCACAATTTTAAACCAATAAAAAATCAATTAGTGCAATTAAAATTTTTGAAGTTTACAATTAGTTAATAAAACATGCATTGAAAATGTAAAAAATGAATCTTTTAGAAACAAAAATTTTCTCTAGAATATGTATATTTAAATAACGGAGGGAGTAAGATATTTTTTTTTTTTTTTTTTTTTTGGCCCGGTCAGGCAGCGGGCCAGCTTCACCCGGGAGGTTTTTCCCTGAGCCTGAAGGCCCAGTACCCACTTTAGTGACAGGGATGAGCAGTTCGCCTCCGGCTGGCGTCGAACCCGGAAGCATGACAATTGGTCCTCAAGGCTCTAACTAATAGAGCTGACTCATCCCGTCAAGGGAGTAAGATATTGATGCAAAGGATTCGACATCTTTATAGAGTGTATCTTCCGCCGTTCCTAGTTAATGCGTTTGTCCGGCGATATTTTAGATTCGACTAACCCAAATTAATTAAGTTTTTAATTAACAAAGTTCTGTTATATTCTGATCACTTATATACCAAGTCCTTACACAAAGATGTATTTAGGTATATGCCACAAATCAAAGCAAAGCTGTCGCGAGAGTGCAATTTAACCATGTTAGATGTTGCGTGTACCTCTGAAAGACTTATTCTTGGGTTCACCTCTAGGGTGAATCTCTAAGTTTACCAACCATTAGGATTGTGTTATTTCATATTCGATATCTTTTATAAAAGAAAACAAAATATTGTCAAATTATATTATCTTTTTAAAATTAAAAGATAAAAAGAAATAAATAAAAAATAGTAGTAATTAAAAAAAAATATTTTTAACGTCATCAGCAAAACATTAAACCCTAAATCCTAATCCCTAAACCCTAAATCCTAAACCCTAAACCCTTGGGTAAACCCTAAACTCTAGGATAAATCTTAAACTTTAGGATAAATCTTAAACTCTAAATCAAAATCAATAAACACTAAAACACTCAAGGGTTTAGGGTTTAGGATTTAGGGTTTAGGGATTAGGATTTAGGGTTTAATGTTTTGCTGATGACGTTAAAAATATTTTTTTTTAATTACTACTATTTTTTATTTATTTCTTTTTATCTTTTAATTTTAAAAAGATAATATAATTTGACAATATTTTGTTTTCTTTTATAAAAGATATCGAATATGAAATAACACAATCCTAATGGTTGGTAAACTTAGAGATTCACCCTAGAGGTGAACCCAAGAATAAGTCTTTCAGAGGTACACGCAACATCTAACATGGTTAAATTGCACTCTCGCGACAGCTTTGCTTTGATTTGTGGCATATACCTAAATACATCTTTGTGTAAGGACTTGGTATATAAGTGATCAGAATATTTAAAATTTATCCAAGGATTTAGGGTTTACCCAAGGGTTTAGGTTTATTCAAGGGTTTAGGGTTTATGATTTAGGGTTTAGGGATTATGATTTAGGGTTTAGTGTTTTGCTGACGACGTTAAAAAGATTTTTTTAATTCTTTTCACTTTTTTATTTTAAAAACATAATAAAACTTAATAATATTTTGTTTCTTTTTTTAAAAGATATCAAATTTAAAATAATGATATCTTATTGGCTGGTGAACTCTAGGGGGTGAACCCAAAAATAACTCTCTCATAAATATCACTAGCGCAACTAAAAGATGAGTTTTGGTACAACTCTCCTCGAACTTCTTGCTTCGTATTCTGAAATAATATAATATAAAGTATTATTCCACAGAGACGAGGTTTCTAAGATTTGTAAAACATAGTTCTAAAATAGAAGAAACGTGTAATTTCTCAAGTTTAAAATGGGCAGATTTGTATCGGTGGAACCTAAAAGCAGCCAGGATCAGAGCAATGGTCCAACGCATGACACGTTATGCTCTTTCGCTAACGCCGCCTCATGTTGCTCAACTTCGATAACGACCGTATACCAGATTTGTCAACTACACTAGCTAGTAGTAATCCGTGATGTGGGCAGGGTGAAATACTTGGGTAAATTAAATGTTTCGATTCAGTTTTTCCGTTTTTCTGTTAATACAAACTAGTTACCATATTAAACTCATATTTTGTTAGGTTTATATATTATCGGTTTTTAGCTTATAAGAAATTACTGTAATTTAATTTATACTATTTTACCAACAGTAATGTATTTTATTATTAGTATATAAAAATATACAAATTATAACACACGTTATAAAAATAACAAAAAACATATGAAATTAGTGAAAGTTATATTTATAGTGAATGATAATGTTGTAAAAGTCTGTACGACCTCCTTTCAGTTGTACAAGTCTTTTTCGATGATGTTGTTTCATCGAGCTCTTTCGGTATAAATATTTTTATGATCATGTTTTATCGAGTTCATGTTTAAACTTTTTCGAAGATGTTGTTTCATCAAATTTATGTCGATGATAATAAACATATTAGAGTTTTAATCGCAAAGTAAGAACACGTTTAATGGATAGTAGAAACTGTAATAAATGTTTTACATTAAATGTCAACTTGGTCAGAAAAGTTTTATGCAAATGTCACGTTAGCATTCTAATGTTTAAATAATTGCAAAGCTGGCACGTCACAATATCAATATATTACAAATATGAAAATATTTATTACAAATGCTTACTTTTTAACATATATATATATATATAAAGGATATATCACCAAAACAAAAGATAGCTCGATATGATAGTCTCAAAAGAAATCAACTTCATCATCTTCTCTGTATATCCGCCCAGATCCTCGGTTATTTGTTTGTTTATATGTTGTAAATATTTTAATTACAGTATAGATCTTATGTATAAGTTCTAAGGAGAAAAAAAAAAGTTTTAAGGAGACACTTTAAAAAGTTGCCGTATATCTCTACCATCCATAACAAAAGCTCTAGCATCTATGCCAGTCTAATAAAACAACAACTCAATTAGAATGACTTGCCAAAAATAGCTAGATCGTAAAAGGCAACACAAAAAAGAGTTAACTTTCGTGTCAACACAAATGCAAACGCACAAATTATTATTTTGACACAGGAAACGCATAAATTTATTATCCTTTAAACATATATATTATGAATTTTATACTACTTTGTCAGCCGTTCAAAAAAAAAAGCCGTTCAAAAAAATACTACTTTGTCATGTTTTTAAATAGTGAATCTTCTATATTTCATTATTATTATTTTGTACTTATTTACAAGTAACTACATAGTAGATATTTTACCAAAAAACTACATATTAGATGTTGGTTGTGTTAAAATTATAACTAAAAGCAACAAATTTCATTAATCCACTAAAAACCAGATTTTAATAATTGTTTACATGTTGTCAAAAAAAAAATTGCTTACACTCAGCTCAAATGTTTTCACTACTGAAACTGTCCGGAAAATCTTCAACCAGTTCATATTAAGATAACTGTACGAAATATCGCTTAAAAGATATACTATTTATGTATATCAGATTATCAGTGGATTATGACGTTGAAAACAAAAATAACTGAAGTAACAGACAAATATTAAATGAGGATCCTCTCAAAATTAATACTATGATCACAAAGATATTTCCGTACTAAATTTAGATTAGGAACTGATTTATATTTATCAAATAAAAATTATCATAAAGAATAATAACATATCAGTATCTACATATAAATGATATTATCTAATAAATTTAACAAGCATGGATAATTCCATCAGCTACAATACTATTGTACAATTCATCTGATACACAAATATATAAACGTATTCGATTATTATCTTCTTCTTCCTTTTTGAACAACCTATTATTATATACTACTCCTTCTGTTTCAAAATACATGAAATTGTAAGATTATGTACAATTATTAAAAAACTTGTTTTTTTATCTTAAAAATATCATTAAAATATAATATAAAAGTTATTCAACCAATCACAAAACAAACTATAAAATATTATTAAGTAGATAGTTTTTTGATAAAGCTAAAAAATACATTGGTATATGAAAACACCATCTATTTTGAAACATCAAAATTTTTTTAAATTATGGTCTATTTAGAAACGGAGGGAGTATATATTTTTAATCATCTACAATTTCACAAAAAACCGAACTTCTATATAAAAATGTGCGAATACATTGAACCGAACCGACTCGGTCGATACACGGCAAAACAAAACACTAATCCTCAATTACCAAAGTACCCCTAACCCTAACCACCTATTTAAATATCTCTTCTCCCTTCAGCTCAACAACCACATTCATTCGTTCTTCTCTGTTCCTCTGCTTCGCGAAAACCAAAAGGGCCTTCTTTCTTCTTCGATTTCGATCTTAAATCTCTCTCTGTGGAATCGTTTGTGAATGGTGGAAACGAATCCGACCGGTGGTAATTCTACGCTCTCCCTTCCCATCGAAAGGGCGAGCCTTCTCTCTGCATCCTCTGTTTTCGCTTTCGGCTCCTGCAAAGAAGGCTGGTACTTCCGCTGCTTCGGCATCGACCCGTGAATCCAATCTCGATCTGAGATCCGCTGCCTTTTGTTTTCTTTTTTTTTTTTGAAAATTTTGGAAAAGATGTTGCTTTACAACAAGCAGAAGAAGAACCAGAACGCAAAGGGAAACAGAATCCTTATCAGCGTTACGGTTCTTGGTAGCGCCGGTCCGATCCGGTTCGTTGCTTACGAGGAAGATCTCGTCGCTTCTGTTGTTGATACTGCTCTTAAATGCTACGCTCGCGAAGGTCGTCTTCCTCTTCTCGGTTCCGATTTCAATGATTTCCTTCTCTACTGTCCAATGTTTGGACCTGAAGGTAAACCGAATCAATTTTTCTCGATTCGAATTGATTTTTGTTAATTGAATTGGTTTACTGAACCGGGTTTTGGTTTTGTTGCGATAGCTTTAAGCGCGTGGAGTGCGATTGGATCGCTTGGTGCAAGGAACTTTACTCTGTGTAGGAAACCAGAGGATACGAAGGTGGTCAAGGAAGGTGATGGAAAATCTAATTCCATTAATGGTGCAAAGAAAGGAGGAAGCTTGAAGGCTTGGATCAACAAGTCCTTTAGCCTCAAAGTCTCCAGCCATTGAACATCTTTTTTTTCAGACAAAGACAAACAAGTATTTATGTTTCTTTTACTTTGCTTTTTGATTTGATTCCGAACTCTGTATGAAGCTTCCATTGACATTGAAGCTTCTTTTTTTTTTCCTTACATCTCTCATTCTCCGGTAATAAAGAAGTTTTTATTTTGTGTTCTTGTCGTAAAGTGTCATGTGGTATACGAGAGAACAACGTCATTGTCGAATCCATATATAAAAGTGATCAAATCTGTTTTGATATAAAAAAGAAAAGAAACTTTGCTTCGGAAGAAACAAGAAAAGTACAAATGAATGATGAATACAGAAAGATTCCTTACCTACTTGTACTCTTCTCTGCCTCTTCGTGGGTTCTACAGTCTTGCCGTGCTTCACTTCTTATTCGTATCACCACACGTTTTGTTTTATTTATTTCTTTCCACCTTTCCTTTTGCAACACGGAGATTTCTAGATACTTCGACGATAACTGAAACGACACGATGGGTTTTGTCTTCGCTGTTAGTGGCCAACCAACATGTGTACATCAAGGTAATGTTTGAGATAAAGTAAACTAGTATGCCCATCTAAACTCTCGGTTACACATAATCATTATTTACTGGCAAAGTAAGTAAATCTAAGCTCTCGGTTATATAGTCTTATCCGTTTCTTTCTCTAGTCCGTGACCGAAAACATTAATTGCTGCAAGCACTGGGACAGTCTCTACAAGGAGATTTTAGAAGCTAGTGTTGCTGTTCTTAAAAGGCTTGTAGGCGAATGGAAGGAGCACTCTGTCAAGATATCATCATCACCGAGTAATGCTCTCACTCTCAACCGAACTATGAAGAGTTTCATGCTAAAGGTAATGCCATGAAACTAAATAATTTCACTTTCTCGCTCATCTCTGACCTTGACATGTGATGTTTTTAGAACGAGGAGGCCATCACTGAAGGAGCAGCCAATGGTTCTCTTTGCAGAGAAGCAGACAAGTCCTGCAAAGTGATATCGGGAAGACTCTCCGGTGGAAGTGGCTGCCTCAAAGGAACAGCCATTATTGCTGTGGTTTTAGCTGCTGCTGCTGTTCTATATTCCAACCATGATGAGGCTACAACTGAGCTGAAGAACCTGGTGGACTCATTGGACACGAATCATCTAAACTTTTGTAAATACTAACAATGGCTTGAGGATGTCACAAGTTCACTGATTTGCTGGAGTATAAACAATTTATGTAGACCTTTCGAGGTAAACAATTCCATCACTGAAAAATAGTAGACTAGTCCTCATTCATTACATAATAATATCCTTGATGAGTGTGTGGTAGTGGTATGTTGCAAATGTAGAGACTGAGATTGAAGCTGAAGACTTAGAGAAACATGACTGAGCTAGAAAAGTCGGTTTAGTTCAACAGCATCAAAGGCTTGTGACGAGACTTATGGAAGCAGAATCCTTTGACGACTACACACAACCGTCCATGTATGTTCTTCACAAGAGAGACACATACGTAGACATTCTTGGATTGTCTCCTGTCATAGGGATGTTGAAATCGGCTAACAAGAACATGAATCTCCCACTACACACAACATGCTTTGTTTCCACCACTGCATTAGTTTAGGATTTACATGATTCTTTTCAACTGTATAGAAAAAAGGCTTTAGCAAAAAAAAAAAAAAAACTGTATAGAAAAAAGGTTTACTTGTTATGTTTTAACTTTGAACCCTAAAAACTAGTTAGTGTGGAGGAGAACTTCTTTGATTATTAGGTTTTCCATCATTCAAATTTCAAGATTTTGAAACTGGAAATTCCCAATTTTAATAAAGTTAGTTTGTGCAATGTGATTATTTTCTAAAGATTTTTCTATTTATTGCAACATTAATTCAATTTTTTTTTATCAATTTTAATTTTAATTTTTTTTTTTTTATAACGCCTTAATTTTATTAATATCAACTGAGGTTTAACAATGTATCAGAATCGAAACATACAACAAATACATTTTTAAGTTTAACATGATAATAGAAAAGTAATAACACGATGCTTCCTAACTCACTTTGCAGGATAGACTGATTCGCTAACTTTTCTATCGTTGCTCTCGGCCTTATATGATCTTGTGTTCGACTATCATCCATTGTGATCCAACGCCTTTCATCACTTAATAGATCAGGAGGCACGATCCATCTGTTACATCGTTGCCCATTCCATACACTCCCGCCGCAGGAGATAACATGCTTTGTTGTATACCCACTACAAGAAAACAGCGACATACTGAGGGAAAAAATCGTCGGTATGTCGTCGGAATAACGTTATTCCGACGACATACCGACGATTTTTTCCCTCAGTATGTCGCTGTTTTCTTGTAGTGGGTATACAACAAAGCATGTTATCTCCTGCGGCGGGAGTGTATGGAATGGGCAACGATGTAACAGATGGATCGTGCCTCCTGATCTATTAAGTGATGAAAGGCGTTGGATCACAATGGATGATAGTCGAACACAAGATCATATAAGGCCGAGAGCAACGATAGAAAAGTTAGCGAATCAGTCTATCCTGCAAAGTGAGTTAGGAAGCATCGTGTTATTACTTTTCTATTATCATGTTAAACTTAAAAATGTATTTGTTGTATGTTTCGATTCTGATACATTGTTAAACCTCAGTTGATATTAATAAAATTAAGGCGTTATAAAAAAAATGTAATGCGAGAGATTGTCCATAAATCTATCTGAGCCGCCGAGCCTTTTCAGTACAACGGGGTATAAATGGAGGCCCATTACTCTAATGTTAGGCCTTGAAATAGTTACAACGAATATTGCGGTGCTGGCTTTCGTACTTTTCCAAATCTTTCGAGAAGTGGGACCGCCACCTCCATTTAGTTGACATGTAATAATGAAGAAAGATCATTCTTGTCCATTATCACGTGTCCAAATCTCACCCACACCGAAAGAAGAAGACGATTCGAACTTCGCAATGATAAAGACTTAACATTTGACCACGTTTCTTTTTGTCCCAAGGTTGCATATAAGACTCTCTCACACTCACCATAACCGCTCACTTCTCACCCTATGGATCCAACTGAATCTCACCTACTCAGATTCCGTCACGTGGTGGCCATGCCTTGGCCCGGAAGAGGCCACATCAACCCGATGATGAACCTCTGCAAACGCCTCGTCCTCCGCGACCCCAACCTCACCGTCACATTCGTGGTCACCGAAGAATGGCTCGGGCTCATCGGATCCGACCCGAAACCCGACCGGATCCACTTCGCTACTCTCCCCAATCTCATCCCTTCCGAGCTCGTCCGCGCCAACGACTTCATCGGCTTCGTCAACGCCGTCCACGCTACGCTGGAGGAGCCGTTCGAACAGCTTCTTGACCGCCTCGACTCGCCGCCTCCGACGGCGATCGTCGCCGACACTTACGTCCTATGGGCGGTGCGTGTCGGAGAACGGAGGAATATTCCGGTGGCTTCTCTCTGGACCATGTCCGCCACGATTCTCTCCCTCTTCCTTCACTCCGACCTGCTCATAAGTCACGGACATGCTCTGTTCGAACCATCAGGTAGAAACCACCCCTTAGCTTCACTTTCAGACAACAAAAAGTCTCTCCTTTACAACTGTAACTGATTATATTGAATCTTTTTATTATTATTATATTGCATCTTTTTTATTATTATTATTATTGAAACTTTAGAATCAAAAGAAGAGGAGATTGTTGACTACATCCCCGGTTTACCTCCAACGAAGCTCCGGGATCTACCGCCGTTATTCAAGGATTACCAAGTCTTCAAGAAATGTGAGTTGTGTTTCGACGAGCTCCGGAGAGCTAAGTGTCTTCTCTTCACTACCGCCTATGAGCTCGAACGTAAAGCCATAGACTTCTTAACCGCCAAGCTCGATATCCCGGTTTACGCTACCGGCCCATTAATACCCTTTGAGAAACTCTCCGACGGCAGCGAACCGGATTACATCCGGTGGCTCCATGAGCAACCGGAAAGCTCTGTTCTATACGTTTCCCAGGGGAGTTTTCTCTCGGTTTCTGAAGCTCAGATGGATGAGATAGTGGAAGGAGTTAGGGCGAGCGGGGTCCGGTTCCTTTGGGTGGCACGTGGGGGCGAGTCGAAGCTGAATAAGGCCTTTGAAGGAAGCTCGGGTGTAGTGGTGAGCTGGTGCGACCAGCTTCGCGTGCTGTGCCACGTGGCTGTAGGTGGGTTTTGGACTCATTGCGGGTTTAACTCGACTTTGGAAGGGATGTATTCAGGGGTGCCGATGCTGGCGTTTCCGTTGTTTTGGGATCAGATTCTGAATGGGAAGATGATTGTTGAGGATTGGAGGGTTGGGATTAGGATCGAGAGGAGGAAGAAGGCGGAGGTTTTGATAGGAAGAGACGAGGTCAAGGAAGTAGTGAAGAGGTTAATGGATAGAGAGAGTGAAGACGGGAAGGAGATTAGAAGAAGAGCTTGTGACCTCAGTGAGATATGTCGAGGGGCGGTTGAGGAAATGGGGTCGTCTAATGCTAACATCGACCATTTCATAAGGGGTATTAAACAAATAAAAATATGATATGATCCAATCACGTGAGAAGGAACTTGTACCTGCAAAATAAAGAGAAGAGAAAGCAGTTACTCTCGGGAGGTAGTATAAATAGATGAAATTGTTATTGAGAGAGTTAGATGGTTAGTTTGGAGCCTTGTGGCTTAGGCTTGTTTCTCCTAGGAGATTCAAGATAGCTTTCCTTTGTAACCCTCCGTTCTTGACAGAAATATACTTGACTTCTATCAAAATACAACTTGAGCATTATTATTCGTATTCCTAGTGATATATCTCTTATTAGTCGAAATTGTTCTTTGTTCTGTTCTGTCGAGTCTCCTACCTTGTATATATTTCTAAGAGGAAGGTTCTTGCTCGGAGGTAATGGAGGAATCGGACGTGTCAGGGTCTTTCAAAATGGTTCTAATATTTTTGAAATGCATAAAACACACTCACACAACTTAGATGAAGAAGAAACATCAAGTTATAACTTTAGATTACGAGGCTAGACAAAATATACCTTTCCAGGTCCCAGTTCATAACTGCTCTTAAGTCCTTTGGATAAGAGCGTCTTTAGTCTTTACTGTCGTCTCCCATTGGATTTTCCATTTTGTTTAGTGACAACATAACCCCTTTTTTTGGTCGAACAACTAGTTTGATTTAATCATAAAGCGTGCGTTACACTCCTGATGAGTTTCATCAACAAATTCAAAGACAATAATCTGCCTGATCCTTTGATCAGAGACTTTACTCGTATGCTTCTCCAAGGCTTAGCCACTATCCACGCACACGGTTACGTTCACTGCAACCTCAAACCGGAGAACATCCTCGTTTTCCCTAGCCACATCAACCAACGACAACGGCACGTGCAGACCTTATTTCGAGTTGAAGATTTCGGATTTCGGGTTGTCGAAAAAGGGAGGAGACAGTAGCTGGTGGGAACCTAGTCGTCCGTTTGCGGAACATCGATCTACATGTCTCCGAACTCGGTTTCTTATGGAGAGACAGGGAAAGATCTCGACTTGTGGTCGTTGGGGTGTTGTGTACTGGGAAGGGACCTTGGTGGCATAAGAACTATGAAGTGAGTGATCTCAAGAAGGGGCAAGAGCCACTGATTCCGAGTTACCTTCCTTTGGAAGAAAAACTCTTTATCATGACTTGCTTTTGGCGGAGAACAACAGACGCGACAAGATTGTTAAAGCATATATATGCATGCGTGGAGACGAGCGGACACAGCCTTCTCCTGTGACTGTGAGTGATAATATTAAGGCTAAAATAGCTCTTCAACTGGAAAACTTTGTTAGAAGGAATTTTTCTAAAACCCAAAGCATTCGTGTACCTGCTGCTGCTCAACTCATGCCCAACAAGACCATCATCGCCTAGTTCTGCTCCTGTTCCACTACCTCATCTTTTTTAATCTGTGAATCAAGCTCTCTTTATTGATTTTGTAGAGAATTATGTATATTGACTTTTTGTTTTAAAACTATTCGAGAACTTCGACCACCTCCATCAGTAGGAACTTATGATGGGGTTTAAGGATTATTTTAGTCATAAATTTTGAAATTTTTTAAATTAAAAATCTCTCTAAAAAATGGTTCCAATGGTAAAACCTCAAATAAAGTTCTAAAGAATATTATTCCTTACCATTCCCATACAAACTTTTGTTCACCCTTCATGATTTTTGGATATCTATCCGTATGTGAATCCCTTGTATCAACTCCTCCACCTGCAACAATGGAAACACCACAACCGCAAATCAAAATACTCTCATTCTCATATTCACCAATCAATGATAAAGCAATCAAGAGAAACAATGACCCATTTCCAGAAAAATCAAAATAGAAAGCGTTGATCC
>NC_027753.1:29165011-29165676 GCF_000695525.1 Brassica oleracea var. oleracea
AAAAAAAATGTTTAATTACCATGTTTGACCCCGTCCATGTGGATACGGAGTGAGATAGGGAAGATGGTCACGACCGGGCTGTCGAACCAACTCCGCAACACCCATCACTCCCGGAGGACCCGGAGGAACAGGAGCGGGTGCAGCAGCGGGAGCGAGAGGAGCAGGAGCGGGTGCAGCAGAGGGAGATGTATGGTAGGAGTTGTGGGGCGAAGGGGAATCCTGAAAATGGCTGGAATCCCGAGACTGGCTCCCCGTACCACCACGACCACGACGCTGTCGAGGCCGGGTCTGATCATCATGAGACCTTTAAATTAAAAAAAAAATAATTAATAAATATAGAAATATATAAATTATTATTATTATTTTTTAAATCCTAAATAATAGTTTTTAATCACAAAAAAAGTTTTATAGATATTAAAAATGTTTAATAAATATATAAAAATAGTTCTAATAAACAAAAAATAGTTTTAATAAATAAAAAATAGTTTAATAATTACAAAAAATAGTTTTAATAATATTAAAAATATTTAATAAATATAGAAATTTATATAATATAAATATATATATATTTTTTAAATCCCAAATAATCGTTTTTAATCACAAAAAAGTTTTATAGATATTAAAAATGTTTAATAAATATATAAAAATAGTTCTAATAAAAAAAA
>NC_027753.1:29166013-29166491 GCF_000695525.1 Brassica oleracea var. oleracea
GAATCTACACAAACACCTAACAAATAGAACCTAAGAGAGTGGGATAAGATCCTTACATGATTTGTATAAGAGAAGGGGGAGATCGCCGGAGATATCGTCGGAGAGAAGGGGGAGATCGCCGGAGAGGAGGAAGAGGAGGCGGAGAGGAAGAAGAGAGAAATTGGGAAGAAGAAGCGGCTCGTGGTTATAAAACCTAGGGTCCGACGGATAGTTTCCGTCAAAATTTCCTCGGACTTCCACTTTCAATTTTCACGAAATATTTGTTCTCACAGCTCGATCTAGAGTGTTGTCGTGCCAATCACAATAGAAAACAGTATAGTGCAATCCAACCATGCCCAAATACTTGATTTCCAAAATCTCATGTATGTGTCCGTAGTATACATCATCTCCTGATGCAGAACAAACGCCAGCATCATAAGTCGTACTCGAACGTCTCCTCTTCTGAGTTGTGAATGCATATCCTCGAGTACAAAATCTC
>NC_027753.1:29168180-29185558 GCF_000695525.1 Brassica oleracea var. oleracea
TTCCGGTTGTCGGTGAACTAACCCCATGAATTCGGTTATACCTCGTTGGTATTCTTCCGTAAGCAATCTCGTGTTCGGATCCAAATGAGGTCGATCGATCCAAGAACGAAAATAATTTGAAGAAGACATGTTTTTTATGAATCAAATTCGTGTGTAAAGAGAGTAAGGGAGGATGAAGATATGGAGTGAATGAAGAGGAAAAGGAGTGCTTGTATTTATAGTTGAAATCATGCCGACAGACCGAGGAAATTCCGACGGAATTCCGATGGAAACGGCTAGTTCGTCGGAATTTGCTCGGAATTTTTAAAATCTCCCAACGGCTCTCTAACGGCTATAATATATCCTCGGAATTCATCGGTTTTTTCCGAGGAATACAATTTTCCTTGGTATTCCATAAGAATATTCCGACGGATTAATATTTCCTCGGAATTCCGTCGGTATATTCCGAGGAAATTCCGAAGAAACCAAATTTTGTGTTTCCTCGGAATATCCTCGGAAATTCCTCGGGATATTCCGAGGATTTCATTTTCCGTCAGAATACCGCTGTTTTCTTGTAGTGTGCAGATCCATACCATACATAATTCCTCAAATTGACATTGATAATAATCAAACTCCATCGACTTCCATTCCATGCCTTCACCTAAACGATCCATTTCCTTTCTTATTGTCAAATAATGCTGAATCTTATCTCTCTGAAGTAGTGGAGCCACGATCATCCAAGATAGATTGTCTAAAGCACATGAAGCACGTAATCTATTCCATGTCCATGGCGGTTTGAGATTCTTTTTTTCGTTACATAGGGCTCTCCATTCTTTCAAAGAATTTTCTGGAGAGAATAAACCGCCATGACTTACCAGCCATGGAAACACACCGACAAAACAGAACCTCCAAGTTTTGTTTGCCAGAAGATCACACTCAACAATTAAGGAGATAAAAAACTCACCAATTAGGGAGAAGATGGATTTGTCACAAATCTGACCCAAACACCGTGACTGTCCAATGAGCCAATTGATAAACAGAAACTTGTATGCCCACTGCGAAACCATCACGCGGCGTTGGCCGGAATAGAAGAGACGGTGTGACGATAACACACGTCGCTTGAAACGATAAGTCGACGACAATGATTTCAACGAAATCATACTTTATTGACACACTACTTTATTGACACACTAAAACACAAACTAGAAAACAGTAAGAAAAATAAGAGTACGTACCGACGCCGGAGCCGGCGCCGGCCGGAGGTTATAGTGAAGAAGGTGTTGACTTTTATTTATCGCTTCAGAAGTCGCACGGTTTGAGAGAGAAAAAAACGGATTTTGACTCGTGTTTGAGATTTTAATTTAAATTATTATGAATGGTTTTTGATAAGGAATAAAAGAAGGGCCACTGGATCCCCCACCTCACTGCAACAGCTCTTGATTCAAGATTATTGCTCACTATTTTATACCCTTTCTTTTTTCCTCTCAGAAAAACAATATAATCTTTCAAAAATGAATTCATATTCGAAAAAATGCACAACTGCATGGACAAGCTTGAAATATCAAAGTACACATCAGAGATTAAGCAAAGATCAGTCACCAAAAACAACGAATTTTACCAAATCTCTAGAAAGAAAAGCCAGAAAAAATAAAACAATCTTCGGAGCCAAAAAGCTAGCAGATTGATATTAAATCCCCAGAAACAAACTAAAGCAACAAAACTAGCTTAATTAAAACAGAAACAGATCATAGGCCAAAAATCATCACAACATCCTAGGATCAGAAATGCCATTAAGCAAAAGAGGTGAAGAAGGAGACATGCACAAAAGTCGAACTTTATTAAGGTTGAGGACCGGCTCATTATACTATTTCAATAAACGAGAGGAACCACGATCAGTCCGTACAAATTCAAATACTGTGGTCTCATGTTCCCTTCAGAGTATATTTTTGAAATTTTGGTTCGGTTCGGAATGACGATGTGTCTCAATTTCGTAAGGGATCTGCCAATGTCATTCTTTTATTGTTTTTCTTTCTATATTTTTTTTTTGTCAACTTTGTATTTTATTGCTTAAGAAAATTACAAGAGAGATTAGAATAAGGGCAAATCTTCAAAATAGCACATTTCTAAGTTTATATCACAAAAATAGCACTCAAAAACTAAAATGACCAAAATAGCATTATATCTTTTGAAAATTTTAATTTTTTTATTTTTCAAAATTTGAAATCTTATCCCCAAAACCTCATTTCTCAACTCTAAACCCTAAACTCTAAACCCTAAACCCTAAACCCTAAACCCTAAACCCTAAACCCTAAACCCTAAACCCTAAACCCTAAACCCTAAACCCTAAACCCTAAACCCTAAACCCTAAACCCTAAACCCTAAACCCTAAACCCTAAACCCTAAACCCTAAACCCTAAACCCTAAACCCTAAACCCTAAACCCTAAACCCTAAACCCTAAACCCTAAACCCTAAACCCTAAACCCTAAACCCTAAACCCTAAACCCTAAACCCTAAACCCTAAACCCTAAACCCTAAACCCTAAACCCTAAACCCTAAACCCTAAACCCTAAACCCTAAACCCTAAACCCTAAACCCTAAACTCTAAACCCTAAACTCTAAACCCTAAACCCTAAATTCTAAACCCCACCCTTTAACTCTAAACCCTAAATTTGTGACTTTTGATAAAACATTAAGTGCTATTTTTGTGACTTTTGACCTTGAGTGCTAGTTTGGGAACAAAAACTTGATTTAGTGCTATTTTTGTCTTTTTCTCTTAGAATAACCAAGTTACAACATACGGAGAGTTCTTATTTCTAGCTAGAGTTGCTAAATGATCTGCTCTCATGTTTTCTTCTCTTTTTACATGCTTGAACATATGTCTCTTTCCTTGAATTAGTTTCATGATATCATCCAAGTGAGTTTGGATAGATACATTCTTAGGTGAAGTTCCTTCATATTCTTCCTTGGTTACTCTTTCCAGCTGGTTATAGAGAATAGCTGAATCATGACGTTCTGATATGATAGCTTGTATCTGGATTATTGCTTCTTTTAATGCTAGGGCTTCGATTTTAATGACTTAGTTTGTCGCTTCCGTTGAAGTAGAGCCCTGTATCTTCGGGATGTTTTGGGAATCGTATAGAATCCAGCCTATACCTCCCCTGCTATTCTCATCAACCCAAGATCCATCAATGTAGCAATAATAATTAATCATCTGATCTTGGTGGACAATAGGTTCTTTGATTAACTGATTGCTCTCATTAGAGTCTTGATTCCTTGCCTCTGACCATAGGCAATGATCATTAAAAGCCTTGTGTATAATGTCTGGAATAGACCATTTCTTTCCTTTAAAAGCAAGGTCATTTCTCGCTTTCCATATGCGCCATCCAATGAAAGGGAATACCGAATGAGGCTCAGTAGCATAGTTGGGGAGGAGATGGTTAAATCTTCAGTGTTAAGAAGAGGTTGTGACTGACCTGAGTAAAAGTTAAAAGAGGCCAGTTCCCATATTTCCTTAGCTACACGACATTGAAATAGTAAGTGAAGGGTATATTCTTGATGTTCCCCACAAAAGAGACAGTTCCGATGTAGCCTGAACTTCCTTCGATGAAGAGTTTTTGCCACTGGGAGGACATTGTGCAAGACACACCACCAGAAATGTTGTATTTTTGGAGGTGCTGATAAGCTCCATATTTTCCTCCATAGCTTATTCTGTAAAGATCCTGCATTATCAACATTATGATCTTTAATAATCTGGTGGTATCCATTTTTAACTGAATAGTCTCCAGATTTATTAAAGATCCGAAGAGGGGTATCAGGAACTGAGAAGACACTAGGTCCGATCTTTCGCACTAGAGAGATATCTTGCAGGTGAATATGGCGTTTGAGTTGATCTTCATTCCATTTGGTTCCTAGTTTTTGTATCAGATCAGCAACTTTTGATTGGTGGTTTGGTAGAGACAAAGAGGGACGAGCCGGTCTAGGGGGATTATCAATCCATGGATCTTTCCAGATATGTGTGCTTCTCCCATCTCCTATTCTCCATCTAAGTCCCTGTTTTATTAATTGGTTCCCTTGGAATATACTTCTCCATGCATGGCTCGGATGATGTCCTAAAGGCCCTTCTAGGAGTGATGATTTGTTGAAGTATTTAGCCTTGAATACTTGTGCTAAAAACGAGGTTGGTTCCTTCAATAATCTCCAGCTTTGTTTAGCCAATAACGCAATATTAAACTTGTGTACATCTTTAAAACTCATACCTCCATATTGCTTCAGTTTAGTCATTTTCTGCCATGCAAACCATTGTATCTTCTGTCTATCTTTACTTGATGACCACCAGAACTGCCTTATATGTCTCATGATCTTGGCTGTGATTCTCTTCGGTAGCAAAAAACAAGACATAGTATAAGTAGGTAAGGCAGTGACTAGTGATTTAATGAGTACCTCTTTTCCTGCACGAGATAACATTTTTGTGTTCCAGTTGTCTAATTTATTTTCGACCCTCTGCAGTATAAATGAAAATGCATCATGCTTGTTGCGACCAATAGCCTCTGGCAGTCCCAAATATTTACCAAATCCCTTTGTGTTCTTGATGTGGAGTAGATTTGCAATAGAATCTTGAGTACTAGCAGGGACGTTCTTACCAAATAAAATAGCAGACTTCTGAAAATTTACATGTTGCCCAGATGCTTCTGCATATGTGTTAAGTATATCAAGGATTTGCTGACATTCCTCGAGATTAGCCTGACAAAAAAGTAAAGAGTCGTCAGCGAAAAGCATATGTGAGATGGGAGGACCATTTCTACTTGCTTTGAATCCATGAATCTTTTTTGTTTGCATTGCATGAGTGAGCATAGACGATCAGTACATAATAAATATAAACAAGGGGATAAGAGATCTCCCTGTCTTATTCCCCTTTGAGGTGTGATTGTATCAGTTGGAGATTCATTCAGGGGCGAAGCTAGAGCACTAGCTATGGGTGCACGTGTCCCCACAAAAATATTTATATTGAAGATTTAGTAAAGAAAATGCAGCAATATTTGTTAGAATAAATGGTAAAAACCTTATGGTGCACCCCCATATCCTCTGTTCGAATCCCTTCCTTGCTTCTAAAAATATTTTTAGCCAATTATGCACCCAGTGAATGAATCTTCTAGCTTTGCCCCTGGATCCATTGATAAGGACTGAGTAAGTGATTGATGTAACGCAATGCATAATCTATGAGCGCCACTGTTCTGGAAATCCCATTCTCATCATAACCTGATCAAGAAAGCTCCATTCCAATTTATCAAAAACTTTCGCAATATCTAGTTTGATGGCCATGAAAGGTTTTGAAAATTTTTTGGCCCAGATGCTTCTGCATATAATATAGTTTTAATTTTTTTAGTCACAAAGAAAACTAAATTACACAGCATGAAACATAAATTTGCCTAGAGAGCCGTGAGATTTTCTAGATTCCACAAAATCTTAAAATATTATATTATAAAATAAATAACCAATTGAAATAAACATAAATTTATTATATTAATTGTATATTTTGGAAAATAAATAACCAATTGAAATAAACAAATAACTTTTAGATCATATCAAATGTAAAACTCAAATTTTTCTCTAAAATGAGTAAAATAGAATATCTAAAAAAAAAGAATATAGAGTTATTTGATAAAAAAAAAAGAATATAGAGTAAAAATGCTCAATGGTCGGCTTAATTTTTTTTGGGGACCAAAAACCACTTAAGTGACCGTTAAATGTAGGGTTTATTTGTGGAATAGCCATATTTGAGAGATAAATTAGGTTAGCAATATTGATTTTGACATAATTCATTGTCAGACATTTATTTTCCATTTCATCCGGTTATGCCCAGTCGATTAAAAGGTTTCCAGTTGCAAGTGAGAAAGTAGGTGACGTCTTTCTCTTGGTGGAGTGATCCACATATACATTTATTAACGACATACATATGTATTGAGTATTCTATTCCATATCACCGAAATAATATAAGAATATAACCCCACCTACAACCTTTAAATACTAGACATATCCCAACTCTAGTTATCACTTATCCCACCACAACCCCTAAATATTACACCCTAAGCTCTAAGCAGTAAACCCCAAACCCAAGTCTAAACCCTAAATCCAAGTCTAAACCCAAATAGAATGAAACAAAATAAATAGCATAGTACATATTGGTGAAGCTATGAAATGTATGTGATTGCATGTAAGAAGTTGATGCCGATTCCAATCATATCCCTTCATCTTCTAAATACTAAACCCTAATCTCTAATCACTAAACCCTAACCCAAATATGAACCTTATATCCAAATATCAAAATCTAAAAAGTACATAATATTATGTAATATTAAATTATATTATGTAATATTAAACTATACAATATAGATCGCAATACATTTTTTTACGGATACATATAAAGATAGTCAGAATTTAAGAAAATTATAAACTATATTTCTAAATAAAATAGAGCACTTTTTATTAACCAACAAATGGAATAGAATATAATAAAATAGTATAGTAACATAATAGAACACATAACAAATATACATTCCTATTTTATATGTATAGAATAGAATACAATAATAAAAATTGTTCATCTTCTCCCATATACAACAAAGATTTCCTGTAAATTCAGATACATATACGTACATGTTTTGGTATCCTCGCTACTGTCGCTTTTGGAATCAGAGAAGCATCTCCTTTCCGCCACCGAGAAAGCCTCCTAAACCGGTTTCTTCCTCCATAAAACTTTTCGGGAATGTAGTCCGTCACGTCTTCGCCGCTCAAATCTGTTTTGGATAAATCTATTCACTTTTCCAAATATCAGCAATAAAAAAAACTTATTTTGTGAGTGTGTGTGAGCAACAAAGAGCCACGTTTATCTTTCACAATCAATAATCATTAATTAAAAAAAATTTCTCCAAAGGTTGAGTCGGTGAGAAGAAGGGCTAATGCAGTATTATTATATAAATGTAATAGTGTACATACGAATGTTAGAAAAATTGGTTACTCTGTGAATCAAACTCTTTTTTCATATCATACAGTACAATTTCCCTTCAATATAAACACACACTACCCAAAAGAAAAAAAAAAGCGTGTGCTTGACTTGGGGTGAAGTATTATTATATATCCTTTCGACTCTTTCAAAGTCTCCTCTACTATTATATCGATTATATCCATTAGCAAAAAAAACAAGCGCATCCTAACAATTTCCTTTTGTTTTTGTTTTTTTTCTTAGTTAACCTGGGTTGATCCGGCGACCGTGGTCAACCGACTATTCCCCACGGGTCCACAGCACTCCACGTATTCTTATTATTTAAGGCAGCCTGGATGGCCAACGCGAGTCAAACATGCAGAGAGCGTATTAGATCTGGTCCTCAGCTACCTCTAGGCCAAATGCGTTGGTTAACAATTTCCTTTTGAATCGATGGAAATGCTAAATACTCTTAGGCTTCTTCGTTCAGAAGTTTTGAACCTGACTTCGTCGATATTGTTCCTCTGAAAGATTAGTTGGGTCTAGATCTTAACATTCAATTATTAAAAACAGAAAGAAAAAAATACGATATGCAAATAATAACATGTACAAATAACTAAGGACTTAATTAATTCTTCCATATTCTAAATCGAAAATGAGTCGATTTTACCTATTCATCAGTAAGATTGAACCTATGATCCAGACTAATATATATGAGTTTCCAAATGTTTCTGTCACTGCTTACTTAGCTATTTATCTTCCTTTGACAATCATGGCCATCGAAGCTTCTAATATCATAGAAAAATGTTTATTAATTGTTATAAATCATAATAGATGTAGGATGCAAGCTAAGATTTTCTTTCATGTCTAGGATTTGCCGTTGACCGGAGATGGGTTCCAAAGGGGAGACGCGTTAGTCCACGAAACACAATTTTTTTAGAAAGTCTCTAATTTAGGGTATATTCAGGTACGGACGAGTAAAGGTATCAGCCAAACGTACCTGATCAACTTTCGTAAGAGATTATACTATTTTGACCGATATCATTACTTCATTAGCAGTCCCAAACAAAGAAAATAAACTGAAAGACGTACTTCTATTTCTTTACTGATAACCAGAAGATTATGTACTCAGACATAAATTAACATTTAACGTATATATGTAACTTCAAATGCTGTGTTTACACTTCAAAACTCCAAATCTATGACTATATGGTTGAATTAAGGGCATTAAATCATGCGTAACAATTTGGAGTTAGATTTTAAAGTTAATATGTAGACAAAGACATCTAATATAAATGCCGCATAGTTTGTAAGTAATATATTTTATCGTTTTCATTGACAATGGTTGCAACTTCTTTTGGTCGATACATAAACCCTTTTTTTTCCCAAATTGTTTTTATTGATAGATGGGACAAGCACAGGGCCGAAGCCCAAACAGCACGAGATTTAAATAAAAGCCCACGATACTACGGGCCACAAAGCATAAACACACAATGGGCCAAAGCCCAAATAATACAAGACGGCCACACGGTCCAAACAACTAGAAACCGGGCTGTTCGCCCTAGGCGCGCCGCAAGGAGACGCCACTACCGCCGGAGCTCCGAACCTGCAGAGCCTCCGCACGTACACAAACGTTCATCGCCGTACTGTCTTCACGCCGGAGGGTTCATCAGATAACCGAGATCGCCTCCGACTTTGGACCACCAGAAACGCTGGACAGTCGAGCCGAGAACCGCACAAACTTCTTCTAAAAACTTCATCGCCGTCGCCGGAGAGCTTAAACTGATATCTCATCCTCGGCGACCCACGAATCCCTCACAGATTACAAGAACTATTCGCCTCTACAAACCTCGATCTAATCGCCACACCCAAAACAAAGGGTCTCACACCGGTATCAAGGAGCTATGTGAGCCTCCTCTCACCGTAATCCAAAAGCCGGCGAAGAGAGTTAAAGAAACCTCACCTTCCCGGAAGCAAGAGTGGCGACGGTGGATCTATGAAAGCCTCCACCCCCCACAAGAGAACCGACGTCAACGAAGCTAAAGAAGCCTCCATCGTCCGGAAATAAAACCACCAGAACACGCATCAACAGCCCCGTCACCTCCGAGCGCCACCATACGGACGCGTCTTGACTCCAAAGCCGCACCACCACTTACGATAAGTGACAGCAACAGAGCTCCGACAAGGCGAACGATACATAAACCTTTTCACGACCTATTTTTTATTGTGTGTTTTTTTTTTCATTGACCCGGTGTACATTAAATTTTAAGTAAATAACACACCGATTATAAATAGGATTGTACGATAGCTGACTAGCGGAACATAAACGATATACTTGCTAGGGCCTATTACTTGTCCACCGTTCCCTGAAGGTTTTCAGACTAGATTTTGATCTGCGCTTAAAAAACGCAGGATTTATTTGTTTTAAAAAAATTATAAAAAACAAAAATTTGATAATTATAAAATTATGTGTTTAAAGTTTGTAACTTAATACATTTATTGTTGTGTTGACCTGACCCGTATCTACGGTATAATCGCTAAATCCGGTGATCCATATATAAACCACAACTATTTAAGAATCCGATAAATCTTGGTAAAAATCCAAAATCCGCTATTAACCTATCACCTTGCACTGATTGATTCGTGAAAACTAAGATATATCCAATGATATATAAAAAGCATTAAATTGAATAAACTATTTAATTTGTGATTTTTTATTTTTAAATTTTATTATTATATCATTAAAAATAAAAAATACCAAAATATATTGATAGGTTTTCATTATTGATAATCTATTATAAATTTATATTTTTAATTTTAATGGAAAGGATGACACTAAGAAACAATATAATTATGGTTTATTGGGATAAATCAGTATTATATTTGGTCACCAGATTCATGAGACACGGTTAGAGAAGATGATATGTTAGTATAATATATTTATATGAATTTGTATAATAGAGTTATGTATGTATAAAAAATTTGGTATTACAAAAAATATAGTATAGATGGTAAAAGTAACATATGTATAGTTAGAGAGCATTAACTATTGTTAGTATAGTTAGAGAAATATTAGGAAATATTAGGTAGGACTAAAAAATTTAATGGTTAATGAATAGGTGTAACCTATGTTACATGGGAACGAAAGCAGGTATATGGAAGTGAAAGCGAATGGCAGTACATAAGCGAAATTGTTTTAAAAATTAGGAAGCAGGTACGTATCGGAAGCGTATATCCATTTATACATATATATATATATATATGTATATTAAAATAATTTTTTAAAAAATAAAATTTAGGACTAAGAATTATATGATTTAAACTTAAAACTAAGCATGTATTCATTTATAATAATTTTGAAATGATTTCATATTAAAACTGTGAAAATACACATAAATTAAATTTAAAAGAAATTATTTTATTAATTATTTTTAATATTTCATAAATAATTGACATGATATATTTGAATCTATGCTATATCTTTAATAAAAACTTCTATGGATAAAAATACTTTATAGTATTAGTTTTAATATTTATATATTTCTATTCTATCTATTACATTACTATTAAAATTTGAATTTTATATAAATTCAAACTAAGAATTTATATATTTTTTTGTTAATTTATGACATTGTGTTCTTAAAAAAATGAAATAGTGACTCCAAAGCGGAATCATAAGCTTCCGACGTGTTTTTAAAGAGAATATTTTAGAAGCGTTTTGGAAGCGAGATTCCGTAAGCTTCCACAAGGTTCCGATTCTGATTCCGGTTCCGAAGCGGGAAACAGACGTCCGATGAAGCTTCCATGCAACCTAGGGTGTAACAACCTTTTGTAAGTAGATGTTTTAGGATGATTCTCTTTTAATAGTATAGATTTACTACTATTTTTTTTTTGAAAAGTAAGATACACATTTGACCAGGTAAAAAAACCTATAAAAATGAAGAGAATTATCTATTTATAATAGGTTTATAATATGCAAAACAGTTTTATCTTCCGTTAACATAAATAGAAGTTTTGAGTCTCTTTCTCTCTTCTTTTTCTCTTTCATCTCTCTAAAAACTCTGACATCTTTTCTTCGTTTGGCTCCGGCGTTCGGAGACATCAGCGGCCTCCGATGCACATTAGTTCTGGCGTCGGAGGCGCCTCCTCCTTCTATCTCTTATTTTTCTTCTTGCTTCTTCCTCTCCATATCGCCTCCGTTATGTTTTGTCGAAACCCTAGAGCTGTCGGTGAATTAAGGCTTTCTAGATCTAGGCCCAGTGATGGCACTTTTTGCAGCTGGCTTGCTCCGGTGCCTAGGCAAGGTCTGCGAATCCAGGAAGAGGAAGGAGTCGCTGTCTTGGGAGGTAAATATCGAGTCAACATTTTTCAGATATGCTTAGTTTGACTCAGGGTTTTACCCGATCTATTGGCGCGTTGAGATGGTAGGGATCTTCGGGCTATGTTTGCTTGTCTTTCTCCGAGTCGGGATGGTGTTTCAGTCAGCGGTGATCTTTCTCCGCTTTGGTGTCTCGGCATGGAGAACCCTTACGCTGCCCTCAAGGTGGACCTCGAAGGTTCTTCTCTTCCGGGTGTGCAACAGGGCTTCTATCCTGGCAGTGTCAGTTGGCATTCCCCGTCGGCGCGTGTGGTGTCAAACATTTGTTTCTGGCGCGTGGAGTTGTCTATGGGGAAAACGGCCAATTCATACATCAACAGAGGACCGCGGTCCCGATCAGTACATACACTCCATACCTGTGCTAAAACATACATCAACTCAAGATTTTTTTAAATTTCATACATCAACCAAAACCTTTAGGTTAATTCATACATTGACCGTTTTGCCGTTAGTCAAACTATAACGAGTCTTACGTGGACTTAACGGGTGATTATGTGGATTTATAGGTTTATTACGTGGATTATTATACACAGATTAACCAAAACGACGTCGCATTGGGCTTTAATTAAACGACACCGTTTTGTTTATTCTGAAACAAAAAGACCATCTCCTCGTCTCTGTCGGGAAACAAAAGGAAAAAAAAACAGAGCGTGAGAGAGAGAGATAGAGAGATACGAGATTGTGAGAAGAAGAATTGCGAAGTTAGGTGTGACAAAGACGATGTGAAAGCACAATTAAGAGAGAATTGTTGGAATGAGGTATGTTCGATCCTATTATCTGAGAAAATTATTGGGTTCTGTTTTGATAGCATACAATGTGTTCGCTGAAATGTGTCAATGAATATATTATCATGATTTATTTTTGTGACTGATGCATTGTATAATTTTTGCAGTGGGGATAATGATATCACGTTTATTATATACTACGACGGGAAGTTTGAGAATTTAGAAGGAAGTCTAAGCTATGTTGGTGGGAAAATTCATCATCTTGAAACCGCTCCTCAATGTCTATTTGGTGGGATAATGTCGGCAGATGTTGTTGATATGTATGGGCAGCGAGTTTGGTACAAGTTTCCTTACGAAGACTTATTATCTTTGAAGGTGTTGTTTGATGGCGGTTTAAACTTCCAAAAAATGTGTGATGCTACACAATATGTAAAGACAGTGGAAATATATCTTGAGCACCAATACGTTAACAATGAGGCTGAAGAGAGTGAATCAGCTTTGCAAGATGCTCAATCAGAAGCGCATGATGGTGAAACTTCTCCGCATGATGGTGCTGATTCGGGAATAGAAAGGGATGAGGCCCGAGATAATAGTGAACCTGACCCGCGGGATGAGCGTGTAGAAGAAATAGTTTCTGAGTTTGTTGATGAGGAAGAGTACAATGAAGCTCATAGAGATACACCTCCATGCTCGGATGATGAAGAAGGTGACATCGAAAGTGGTTATGAAAGATGGCGAAGAGGAAGTGGAGAGTTGAAAATTATGCAGGTTTTTGAAAGCATAACCGAGTTCAAGGAAGCTGTGTTAGAATATGCATTGAAGGGAGGTTGGAATGTTAAATACACAAGATGGGGAGATCAAATTTCTGAGGCAAAGTGTGCTGTAGTGGGTGAGGTTCCTTGTACTTGGAGAATCTACTGTTCTTATGAGAAATCAGTGCAACAGTACATGGTGAAGTCATTCCAAGAAGAGCATACTTGCACCAAAGACGGGTATTGCAAGTTATTGACTGATCATGTGATTGCTAAGCTTCTGATAAATGAGATCAGACACGATAATGCATTGATGCCAAGGTTCATACAAGAAATCATTGAAGACAGATACAACTTGACGGTGACACATGATATCGCTAGAAAGGCCCGAAAGAGAGCTTTGGAGATGATAAGCGATGAGTTTGATGAACAATTTGCAAGGATAAAAGACTACAAAGAGAAAATCCTAGAGTATGTATTGTTTTTAAAATTTTTGGTCTAATTTCAGTGGAGTTATTCTCTGACTTATTGGTTCATTTTCTTTGACAGAACAAACCCTGGGTCTACGTGTGATGTTGTGACAATCATTAGAGACGATGGTGTTGAGATATTCGACAAGTTTTATGTCTGTTTTAAGGCTTTGAAGACAATATGGAGAGCTTATTGTCGACCCATTACTGGGATTGATGGGTGCTTTATGAAATCCACTTCAAAAGGACAACTCCTTGCAGCTGTGGGACGAGACACAAACAATCAAATATATCCTGTTGCGTGGGGTATTGTTCAAGTTGAGGACACTGACAATTGAAGGAACCTCACCCACTACAGCACACTTTGCCTCAGAAATTTGATCTCCCCATCTTGTGTATTTAACATTCCAACCTCCCTTCAATGCATATTCTAACACAGCTTCCTTGAACTCGGTTATGCTTTCAAAAACCTGCATAATTTTCAACTCTCCACTTCCTCTTCGCCATCTTTCATAACCACTTTCGATGTCACCTTCTTCATCATCCGAGCATGGAGGTGTATCTCTATGAGCTTCATTGTACTCTTCCTCATCAACAAACTCAGAAACTATTTCTTCTACACGCTCATCCCGCGGGTCAGGTTCACTATTATCTCGGGCCTCATCCCTTTCTATTCCCGAATCAGCACCATCATGCGGAGAAGTTTCACCATCATGCGCTTCTGATTGAGCATCTTGCAAAGCTGATTCACTCTCTTCAGCCTCATTGTTAACGTATTGGTGCTCAAGATATATTTCCACTGTCTTTACATATTGTGTAGCATCACACATTTTTTGGAAGTTTAAACCGCCATCAAACAACACCTTCAAAGATAATAAGTCTTCGTAAGGAAACTTGTACCAAACTCGCTGCCCATACATATCAACAACATCTGCCGACATTATCCCACCAAATAGACATTGAGGAGCGGTTTCAAGATGATGAATTTTCCCACCAACATAGCTTAGACTTCCTTCTAAATTCTCAAACTTCCCGTCGTAGTATATAATAAACGTGATATCATTATCCCCACTGCAAAAATTATACAATGCATCAGTCACAAAAATAAATCATGATAATATATTCATTGACACATTTCAGCGAACACATTGTATGCTATCAAAACAGAACCCAATAATTTTCTCAGATAATAGGATCGAACATACCTCATTCCAACAATTCTCTCTTAATTGTGCTTTCACCTCCTCTGAATCGTCTTTGTCACACCTAACTTCGCAATTCTTCTTCTCAATCTTGTATCTCTCTATCTCTCTCTCTCTCTCTCACGCTCTGTTTTTTTTTCTTTTCTTTCCCGACAGAGACGAGGAGATGGTCTTTTTGTTCCAGAATAAACAAAACGGTGTCGTTTAATTAAAGCCCAATGCAACGTCGTTTTGGTTAATCTGTGTATAATAATCCACGTAATAAACCTATAAATCCACATAATCACCCGTTAAGTCCACGTAAGACGTCGTTATAGTTTGACTAACGGCAAGACGGTCAATGTATGAATTAACCTAAAGGTTTTGGTTGATGTATGAAATTTAAAAAAATCTTGAGTTGATGTATGTTTTAGCACAGGTATGGAGTGTATGTACTGATCGGGACCGCGGTTCTCTGTTGATGTATGAATTGGCCGTTTTCCCGTTGTCTATGCTTTGGCGCTGGCATATTTTGAGTGCTTCTCCGTTCTTTTCCCTTCTTTTTTTTTTTTTTTTTTTTTTTTTTTGTTTAACCAGGTGGTGGGTTCGGGCCTTCGGCCCTACTCCCTCCCCCTAGGCCCGGAGCCAGCCTGCGTCTGTCCCGGTTAAGGCCCTGGACACTCCTCCAACGGTGGATCGAACCCAGGAGCGCAACAACACCAACGCCTGCGCTTAAACCAACTGGGCTGCCACATCCGTGGTAGTTCTTTTCCCTTCTCGTCCTTTGGTTTTGTTGGTAGTGTCCCCGTCACTGGATAGCGCTATCTTTGTGTCTCGTGTCCATGATAGCGCTGACAGATTTTGAACCGATTGGTGTTAGGATGTACCCATTTTATTCAATTTCATGTTTGTATATTGTTTTGTATATCCATTTGATTGATTAAATGGAATAAAAAGTAAATATTAAAAAAAAAAGTTTTGAGTCGTATCTGAAATAAACAAAAGAAAAACAAATAAAATAATAAAGGGAAATCTGTTTTTTTAGAGCAAAAAAATGGTAACTATGTCCCTTTAGACTAAATTATACTATTTTATGTCCTATTAGACTAATTTTTTCCAAAATGGCAGTAATGCCCTTAAAATTGTAATTTTTAAAAAAAGATATATATTGAGTTCGACTAGGGAGATCGATCGATCCCACTTTACAAGTTATAGTGGATCGATCGATCCCGATCATTATTCAGAACAAAAAAAAACGCGAAATATATACTGATCGACCTGGTCCATTTCACTCGATCGGCGAAGGTCGATTTACACAGATCGACCGATCTGTAAGAATAGATCGATCGATCCCGTGCCGAGGAAAGAATCCCAAATCGATTTTTTTGGTTTTGTATGATTATATCCGGATTGATTCCCACTTGATTTGAACCGACCAAGCATGATTTCAACTCTTTAAACTCGATTTCTCTGGGATGAAAGTGAATATTCTCAAATCGATTTGTCGCTTTTTTTTGTTCCTTTTTTGTTTTTTTTTTAAAAAAAAAATCGATTTTTTAAAAAAATATAAAAGTGAATATTCTCAAATATTTTGTTTCCATATTTTTAGGAACTGATTTCTTATCCGTAGAATACAACTAATATGTAGAAATCAGTTTCTACAGTTTTTTAGAATTATAGTAATGTTTAGAATTTGATTTCTACATGTTTTAGATTTATAGTAAATCTGTAGAAGTCGGTTTCTACATGTTTTAGAATTAGATTAATGTGTAGATTTTGATTTCTAAGAATTTTAGAATGGTAGGTTAAGCGCGGAATGTGTATTCTACATATTTGTAGAATACTCATATTTACGTAGATCACGTATTCTAAACATTGTAGATTCAATGAAAAAAAGTAGATTCCGTTTTTTACTTCGTAGAATGTCATTTCTACTTTTTTTAGAACATAATCTGAAATTTATAATTTTAACTTTTTTATAACTGGAAAATTTACCATTAAGTTCATATAGGTATTTTAACAAATGTTATTATTTTTCCAAATTTTTTTTGTTTGTAAAACTATTTAATAAAATTATTTTCATAAATATTAAAGAGTATTATAGAAAAATATGACACAAAATATAGATTAATGTAAAGGGACATAGTTACTATTTTTTTGCTCTAAAAATACAGTTTCCCTAAAATAAAATAATGGGACATAAATTAATATGTCAACAGAAACGCGGCTTTGGTCATGTAATCATGTTATTTTATTTTCCGACAAGTAGTGCTTTCTTTACTTTTAGCGTCATCGTCGAGTTGCCAAAAAAAAAAAAAAAAAAATAGCGTCATCGTCGATGATATCATATACTGTAGTATAAGTTTTATGTTAACCTAATCAAATAATTGCATCTATATTGCTCCAAGGTTAATAGTTACAAAAATATTTATTTATAACTATGTATATATATGTTTTTGTTACTATTAGAATTAAACCGCATTTGTTCTGATATTCGGACGCTAAACTATATTTAAATAGTAATATTATTATTTATATACAAATATTTGATATTTAAGATTGTTCACACATTAAAAATAATATTTACTTTTGTCTGTTACTTTCAGTTAGTTTAAAATTTTCTCCATAAAATTTAATCACCTGCATTTTTACATTTTAGTTTATGTTTTACTTTTAAAACAAAATACATTAATAAACTAGACATCAACTCTCAACACACTTATCAGTTTATGACTACTTTAACATCTTAAAATAGTAAATTAAAATTCAACGATTAATATTATTTATTTGCCAATTAAATTGGTTTACGATTTATGAGTAAATCCATCTTGTTTACCGTATATATATATATATATATATATATATATATATATATATATATATATATATATATATATATATATATTTAACTCG
>NC_027753.1:29186152-29194989 GCF_000695525.1 Brassica oleracea var. oleracea
TATATATATATATATATATATATATATATATATATATATATATATATTTATCTCGCTATTCTCTCCACCAGCGTTTACCAACCATTTGAAAGAAATGCTTTTCGCTTCTCCTCGGTTGCACGTCTTTTCTTTACAATCAAATACATTTATATAGTCCAATTGGTTTGCACGCCAAGGTAACACCAACTATTAAGTATATAAAAAGTAGTTGAAAAATCATTTGGTTTTGAATCGGAATAAGTTATACAGTGAGTCAGTGATACCACTAGCAACCATAACAGTACAATTTAGAATATTAAAAAAAAAAAATTAAACCATATAAATCGGAAAATATATTTCTAAAGAAGCTATTTCAGCTCCTAAAATTCGAATCATGCTATATATAGTATAAGACTAATTTACATACTTAATTCTCATAATAAGGTAAGAACAACTAATCTACAACCTTTATTCATACAAATTACAAAATAATAATAAAATAAACTGAAAAAGTGGAAGGGGAAGACTTGACTTGACTTTTATTCATTTCCTTGGGAGAGATTTAAAAAGAAAAAAAAAACACGAATTCATTTTGACTTATTCCTGTCTCTTCCGCGCATTAAAACCAAAAACTAAAATTACACGAGAACCCTTCTTCTTCCTTCGTTCAACCACCCACAAACCAAAAACTAAAATTATACGAATTCATTTTAACTTATTCCTGTCTTCTTCTTCTTCTTCTTCTACTTCGTTCAACCACCCACAATCTGAGATACCGAGACTACAGCCGGCGAAACCCAATCGAACGTAAACCCACATCCCCAATTCGATTCCGCTTCCTGGGTCTTCCATTTCTCTTCTCAGTTCCTAACCTTTCTGTACTCTTTCCATGGGATGGTCACAAAGAACTCTCAAAAGAGCAATCTTGGCGTGACCAAGTCCATGAACTTCTTTCAAAAAATCATCAAACCTTTCAAACGCAGCTCCAATCGAGGTAAGTCTCCTCCTTCGATTCAACCTTCTCCCTCTTTCTGATGTTTCCTACAATTGACTCACTTCTTCTTCTTCCTCGTCCTTGACCTAAAGGCCTAGAAGACGATATCGATAGAATCTCTGCTCAGGAACAGAAAGTTTTCACCTTTCAAGTCCTAGTCTCCGCTACCAAAGATTTCAACCCGACCCACAAACTCGGCGAAGGTGGGTTCGGACCGGTCTTCAAGGTAAACCCAGTTCAATACGCCCAAAGATTGAAACTTTCCTTAGGGTTTTGTTGGTTTTGGCTGATGAGGTTTAAACCCTCTGTGTAATAGGGAAGGTTACCTGACGGGAGAGACATAGCAGTGAAGAAGCTATCTCAGGCTTCAAAGCAAGGGGACAACGAGTTTGTCAACGAGGCCAAGTTATTAGCTAAAGTCCAGCATCGGAATGTCGTTAATCTCTGGGGTTACTGCACGCACGGAGAGGATAAACTCTTGGTTTACGAGTACGTTGCAAATGAGAGTCTTGACAAGGTCCTCTTCAGTAAGTTCTCTTCTCAATGTTCTAATCCTTAACTATGTGCTTTGATCCAGCTTTAATGATATAACACGTGGTGGTTGCTTCATTTGGATGCAGAATCCAACAGAAGATCAGAGATAGACTGGAAGCTGAGGTTTGAGATCATAACGGGCATTGCTAGAGGGCTGCTCTATCTCCATGAAGACGCCCCAGACTGCATCATCCATAGGGACATTAAGGCTGGCAACATTCTGCTTGATGACAAATGGGTTCCCAAGATTGCTGATTTTGGGATGGCTAGGCTCTATCAGGAAGATGCAACACACGTCAACACTCGCATTGCCGGAACCAAGTATGCTATCCATCACTAATCCATTGTTACAAAATGTCATTTAGTAGAATGTTTATTAAATTGTTCACTGCCATTTAGTGGTTATATGGCGCCAGAGTATGTAATGCAAGGTGTTCTCTCGGTAAAAGCAGACGTATTCAGCTTTGGAGTTGTGGTTCTTGAGCTCATCAGTGGCCAGAAGAACTCTGGCTTTAGCATGAGACACGCTGACCAGACTCTTCTTGAATGGGTATATAAGTTATACAAGAAAGGCAGGACCATGGAGATACTAGACTCGGAGATGTCAGCTTCTGCTGATCCGGAACAAGTCAGACTCTGCGTTCAGATCGGCCTTCTCTGTGTTCAAGGTGATCCTCGTAAGAGACCAACTATGAGACGGGTGTCTCTGCTTCTCTCGAGAAAGCCAGGACATCTAGAGGAACCAGAGCATCCTGGTGTCCCGGGGTCTAGACACCGCCGCAGGACCCATCGTCCTACAGGAGCATCCTCGGTTGGAACGCTTTCGACCACTGGGTCGAGGACAGACTCGTTTGGTTCGAACTTGAACACACACACTGGAGGATCCAACACAGGAACAGGTAAAGCTACTCCATTGTCTTCTAGGATTCCGACTCCTACGAGGACTCACGCTACTAGAAGTGTAGGTGCTGCCAGCGGTAGCTCAGACCCTCATGGGAAACGACCTATGAGTTATTAAAGTACATAAATCTGGTTAAATTTTTTTATTGTAAATACTATATTAGCGAGGTTTTTTTTTGGTTTGGAAAGTAAATTATTATTTTTGGGCTCTGGTTGTGGCTTTACTTGTTCGACAGGGTTTATAGTATTGTATGATGTTCGTATAAATTATTTGTTACAATAATATCCTTCTCACATTCTCTACTCGGTCAATTAACGATAACGTTAAAAAGGGAAGTTTTTAACGCATTAAATTAAGGAAAAATTGGAAAAAAAATAACACTTTCCACTTTTGTATGCCCTTCTAGCACTTGTGATATTTTTGACAATTTTAGACATATTTTACCCTTTTTTTATGGGAAAAATAATAAACTGAATTTTAAAAATTTTAAAAAAATATGAAAACTGTTGGAAACATAAGTATGACAATATATACGTTTAATTTTTTTTTAAAGTGGAATCCCCTAGACTATATTTGCGAAGTGATTTTGCCACATATCCTTTCTACAATCAGTTTCACAAAACAAATATGACATGACTACTGAAATTGATGACAAGGCTTCCGAAAAAATATGACATGGATAATTTTATTTAATGTTGATTTATATTTTTGACAAACTTATTAGAATATGGTAATAATTCATATATTACATTTAATATTGATATTTATTTTTGGTAAACTTTTTTTAAATATGGCAATAGCTCATACATCATCTATAAAATAAATATGTATTCATATATAACATTTCAAATTTCGAAATATTATTATTTTGTATACTTATACAATTTTTATTACTAATGCTTTTAACAATTTCTACAATTTTTAAAAAATTTAAATATCTAATCGTAAGATCATTAGTCTTATATATCTACAAATTGTATAAATATTGTTTAGGTTAAATATTTGATGATTATACAATTTTATATTATTTTTATTAGTTTTATACAAATTGATTTAATATATATCAAATCTATATTAAATATTAGTAAGAAAATAGTAAAATCTATAATATTTAATAAAATTTATTTTTAAATATAAGTTAGATTTAAAAAAAAAAATTACTGCACATGGTGCAGGAAAACACCTAGTCATATTTTATTTTATCTTCTAGCTATAGTTAGAATATTCATTCTGGTTATCTACTTAGTCTAGAAATCGGATACTAAGTTTTATACATAAATATATCAAGGGTATATAACGTAAACTAACATTTCTTGTATATTCTAATAAAGCTAGAATTCGTTACTTTATAATCAAAAAAGATGTCTTCAGTCTACCTACGGCTTGATAACGATATATACCCACAACTCAATGATATACATTATCTAGATTACGTGTCATAACATGTTATGCCTTTACCTTATGTGACGTTTAAGGAAGAATATGTTTCTCACCTACTCTATTGTGTTCTGCATAAGGTAGGATACATATTCTAGGCAAATCCGGAAAATATGGAAACTTCCATATTAGGTTAAAGATGGAGTGCATGAAGACCCTACATATCTCAGAGGTGGTGTTTGCAACAGACTGCTCACAGTTGGTGAAGATGGTGTCTACTCCAACAGAATGGCCGGCGTTCACTACTCACATGGAGGAGTTTCTACGATGTAAGGAATATTTCCCCACTTTCACTATTCAGCATATTCCAAGGGCACAAAACACAATGGCGGATAAGCTAGCACGAGGTGCTAGGACTCAGCATTCTGCTATGGTATATGTTGACTCCGTTCCTCCGAGATGGTTATCGGCTCAGGAATCTACTTAGTTTAGTTTTGCTTCTTTGTTGAAAAAAAAAAAACTAAATCAACCCTAAATCTCTCATAAAGTATTTTCTCTCACGTTTTTCTCCTCCCTTCACGATCTTTTTATCTTCGTTCTCTGTGTTTCTCTTAGGCATGGGCATCCGGGTCGTCGGGTCGGGTTCGGGTCGGATATTGTCGGGTCCTAGAAATTTAGACCCATATAGGTACTTATAAATTTTCAGGTCGGTTCCGGGTCGGGTCTTGTCGGGTCCGGGTCGGTTCGGGTCTATAATTTCAATATCCATAAAATACCCATAATTTTTGGGTATATTTCGGATCCGGGTCGTTTCGGGTATTTAGGACCCGAAAAGGATTCGAAATACCCGAATTGGACCCGAAAACTCTAAAAATACCCGAAGAACCGGAAAAATACCCGAAAATACCCAAAATTTTATCCAAAATCAGACCCAAAAACCCAAAACATACCCGAATTTTACCCGAATATCCGAATTATATTTTCTAAAAATCTAAAATTTTACCCGAAACCTACAATTATACCCGAAAACCCGAACCCAAACCTTTTAAAAAAATCCAAAATACCAAAAATTATACCCAACTACCCAAATATACCTAATATATACAATTATTTGCGAGTACTTCGGGTACCCGAACAGGTCTCGGGTAGGACCCATACCCGAACCGAGACCCACGGGTCCAAAAAAAAGACACAATAGGTACTTTAGCATGGACCCGGACCCAAACCTCGGGTCGGTTCCGGTTCGGGTCTTCGGGTCCGGGTAAAATGTCCAGGCTAGTTTCTCTTTCTCTCTTCTTCATCGACATAATCATCTCTTCTCTCTACCAATACAACATGGTTCTAATCTATGCTAAATCTGGTGTATAGATGTCTCTAGCGATATCTTCTCTATTTTGGTATAACAGCCCAAAAGAGTACAAAGAATTCAATCATGTCAACTCAGAGTCTGATGAACAGTATCGCTTAATAAGATCATAATCATAATAGATGTTTTCATTGGCTCATCTTCAGGGTTTGAGATCAATAATCATATTCTTAAATTTCAATATCTTTTCAAAATTAAATCTCTAAGCAACAATTGCAAATCAGATAAGAATAAAAAAAACTTAAAATTAAAGTTTTTTGGATTTAATAGTGGTTGAAGTTATTTCTTTCTTGTCTGCCTCTGTTGATTTCTTCTTTTCACAATTTTAGCTTTCAACTTTACACAAGACTTCACCCAAAGATCAACTGACTCTACGTTGTGAAACCTCAAACTTTCTTTCTCCTTCTGATTACTCCTAAGAGATTCTTGTCTGATGCCATTTGCAGTAAGAGACGCTTGAGCATGTCCCTATTAGTCATCTTATCCACTCATACAGTTAACAAAATGTGTCTTTCATGTTCTTTTAGCATTACATCTAAGTTTCCTCCTGCAGGAGTTAATGGCCATGAGATGTTTATTCTCTCTGTTTTTTCACAGTCACCCTAACAGATGGCAAACCAAAAAAGAAATTGATTAGCCCACAAAAGTTTCAATGCAAAACAAAGACAGTTATGGTTAAGATGTTCTTATCGGTGGATTCTTTCTCTTTTGTAAAATATTTGGGTTTAACCAGAAAAACGTGGTGACCCATCACCATCTTTTTGTTATTAAACCACAGTTGATTTGCTATAGAAAAATGTGATGCATATCTGGCAGCTATCGAGTCTGAGAACTTTGTCAACTGGGCGGATCCACGTTGAACAAAAGACTGTTGCATCATCAGTTCTTTACTTAGAGGAGGAGACCGATTCAAACCCCTCATCGTAGCACTCTTCAGTGCTGCATCTTCATTAGGATTGAACTTTTTACTCATGTTTGTCTGGTTATTCTTCCCTTGACGTTTCTTTTACAAACAAGAGCATAAACCGAAAAGTTAAGATTCCATGAATACAAACATACATTATATCTATTATGGTAGAATGATTATACATACTTGTATTGATGCTAGTAACTCGGCATTGGCATCTGAAGCAGGCACAACTTTGGATTTTCTAGATACTTGTTTTGACTCATTCTGTTTACTGCCTTTCTTTCTGGCTAGTAAAGAGGAAAATTTGAAGCATCAGTGTTCATTAAGACATAAAAGAGCCATGTTTATGCAAAATCTGGATCTTACCGTCTTGCTTCCTCTTTTCCAAACTTCACATCAATTTCCTTTTAGAGAAAAAGACAAAAATAGCACTAAATCAAGTTTTTGTTCCCAAACTAGCATTCAAGGTCAAAAGTCACAAAAATAGCACTTAATGTTTTATCAAAAGTCACAAACTTAGGGTTTAGAGTTAAAGGGTGGGGTTTAGGATTTAGGGTTTAGGGTTTAGAGTTTAGGGTTTAGGGTTTAGAGTTGAGAAATGAGGTTTTGGGGATAAGATTTCAAATTTTGAAAAATAAAAAAATTAAAATTTTCAAAAGATAAAATGCTATTTTGGTCATTTTAGTTTTTGAGTGCTATTTTTGTGATATAAACTTAGAAATGTGCTATTTTAGATATTTGCCCTTCCTTTTTTGTTGATTGTGTCTGAAAACAAAGAGGAGTAAGACAAAAAATGAAAAAAATAAAGATTTACGATGAATAAACAAGGATTCTCCACTTACCCTAAATCGCCATTGATACATGTTGAAGGTAGGGAGACCATTCTGGAAACAAGAGGAACAAATAGAAAATGAACGTAAAGGAATAAAATTGCAGGAATGAAAAGGAATAGTTATTCTTTCTCAAATTTAATGAGTAATACTTTTGTTCTTTATTTCTCTACAAAAAAAGAATGGTAGGAAATGAGAAGAAAAAAGTATTCCTTGTGAATTGTGATATTTTTTAAGGAACGTTAGGGAATGCATTATTTCTCGTCGTTCCCTGGACACCATTCATATACATCATCTTTTTTCATATAACTTTAAATATGAAGAGTTTTGTTTTCCAAAAAAAAAACTTCAAAACTTTAAATTTGAAGTTTGAGTAGTAAAACCTCAAATATAGAGTGTCACTATTCAAATTTCAAATTTGAAGTTTCATATTTTTATTTGTATTTTGGTTCTTATAATTATATATTACATTTATGATTCTTAAATATTTTGTCGTTTTATCTTTTTAATCTTTAAAATTTTTATAACGCATAAATATTTCAAATTTGCCTTTATAATTTTAATTTTACGCATAAAATTAAATAAAATTTTTAAAATAAGCTATATTTAGATAACAACAATATTACAAAAGAAACTTAATAAATGCACTAATTGATTGTATTTGGGTGTATTAGGAAAATAGTTCAATGTAAAATTTTATATTTTATATTTTTGTATAGCATTTTATTAATATTTTTATTAATATTGTTATAATATTTTTACATATGTGTTATTTATTTATAAAGCTTTATGAACTTAAGTTAAGTATCATAAATATAAAGATCATAGTATAAAATATAAATACTTTTGAAGTTAAGTTTGAAATTTTAGTTTTAGAGAACACTACCTTTAAACTTCAAATATAAAGTTTTGCAAACTTTAAAATAGAGTGTCTTTTTGGAGATGCTCTAATCCATCTCCGTCGTGGATAATTTAGACTTATTGGAAAATACACACTTGTTCTCATGTTCCTTTAATGAAGTATTGATTTTCATATTTGAGTATTTGATGCTCTGCTCTTTAATTAACAACTTATTTTATTTATTTTTTCTTAATACTATATTTTTCTATCATACAATATACACATTACTATTTGATTCAATTTTTTGTTTTAATTCATAAACTATTTTTATCCCGGTCTTTTTTTTTTTAAATAAGTTTAAATAACCGAATCGATCCGAATTATCCAAATCCGAACTACAAATATTCGTACTCAACCCGAAGTATAAAAATATCCATGTGTATTTTGTATCCTTATACCGAAATATCCAAAAATCTGAAATACCTAATCCGAACCCCAAAGGTCCGAACGTCCACCCTACCTTAAATAATAGTAATAAAAAAAGTTAAAGTAAATTACCTACAATTATAAATATATAAGATAATATTCATATTTTTATCAGTCAAATAACCTGTTTATCTCAGTTTTTATAATATCCAATTTCTATTAGTCAAATTGTTAAAAAAAAAACTAACAATAATTCATTTTTGATTTATAATGTAACTTAAAACAAAAGTTTCGTTTTATGAAACAATATATTTACTTTTTTTTTTGTATCAATAAAAAAAGGCGAGAGAGGTTATCATTACAAGCCAAACACTCCTCCCAGTTTAGGCATTCTTCGTTTGTTCTTTAATTTGCATATATTTTGTCTTTTACAAGGCTTTTGCCTCAACCAAGACTAATTATTTTTCTTTTTAGCTAAGCTAACCATCAATTTCTTATGTAAATAAAATCAATGGGTTAGGCTGTAGCTTTCTCTAATATATGTTCACATTTGACTGTTTCTCTTGTTTCGATATTCAAATCAATGGGTTATTTTAACTTTTATTGATAAACACAAACTTCAACGGAATTCACATTAAACAAGTTTATAACAGGCGAGATTTTTTTTTTTTTTTTTTTT
>NC_027753.1:29195134-29199192 GCF_000695525.1 Brassica oleracea var. oleracea
TTTTTTTTTTTTTTTTTTTTAGTTTCAAGTTGATGGCCGGAGGCTTCTATAGCTCCGATCGACGGCTTGTTTGATTCGCTTTGCTTCTTTTTCTTTGATATGCGTTACTTTCTATCACTTGGTTTGTTTGATTGTCAATTAGTTTTAAATCTAGCAAAACATTTTATTGTTCTTTTGTATGTTTCTTCCAATAGATTTGGTAAGACAAAAACTTCGGTTCAATTGAACCGTTTAGAAAAGGTAATTGACAAATCTACTGCGGATGGTGGCGACGGGTCTTACCGGCTTCAATCGTTGATGGTTCTTCATTTGATGGTGATGGAGTTCTTGCTGCAAACTATGGTTACTTCGAAAGGCAGCACGAAATTCTATGGAATGGTAATCTCTTTGACTCTATTATTTTCAATAGAGCAATATAAAGAGTTGTCTCGTCTCGGGGACTCCTACTGGAGTATTAAAAAGAGAGTGACAATTGTTCACAATTCAGTTTGAAACGTGGTGGTTTTGGATTAGTATGATTATCTCCCTTGAGATTCAACAATTCCAAAAGCAAATATGGAGCTTTTATATGAAAAATCTTTGGTCATCCACACGCAAGATAGATTTGTGTTAGTTTACTTTGGATCCCTACTGGTGTATCATTTTTCTATATTTGTTTTGCTAGTTCTCATTGTTATAATTTTTTGCCTAGAAAGCTTAATAATACAATCGACAAAAAAAAAACAAGTTTATAACCAATATCTTTATCCCAAAAATCCTGGTATACGTAAAACTTCGGATCAAAACAAATAGCAAATGTGATATCCATAAAAACAGAGCAAATCACAAATATTTTTTTTTTGAAAAGTCGGATATCCGTATATTTATAGATCTGTAATGTAATGGTATATATAAATTATTATATCTATACATATTTTCTGATATAATTTGGTTAATTTTTCTATATTAAGTTGTTTTTTCAAATTTTTGCTTTGGATTATTGCATATCCAATTTAAATTTTATATTGAGTCCAATGTGAACATATGAGTTTTTTTATTAGGCTTGTTACTATTGAATTTTGATTTATATTTTATGTTAAAATGTTAGTTTGTTAGTATGATATTACTATTACTTTTATTTTAAATTGATATTTTAAAAAGTTGTATTTAATAATGTTATATATTATTTTATTTTTTAATATAAGTACCCTCAATTTAATATAAGATGGATGACCATCAATTTGCATGGATATTATGGTATATATGGAAAGGTCGGAATAATAAAGTGTTTAGTAACCTGGATATTGACCCAAGGGAAACACTTAAATTAGCAGAATTGGAATCAACACTTTGGGCTGAGGCACATGTACTCACTGATCAAAAGATGGAGCTTCAGGTACATACCAGACCCACATTAGCAACTTCAGGACGATGGCGTTTTATAGATGGTTCATGGAAAGATAATGATCTATTTTCAGGACAAGGCTGATATAGTACCCTACCGGGGTTTGATGGTTTATTAGGGGCAATGAATGTAAGGGCATGTCTTTCACCTCTTCATTCAGAGGTGGAGGCTTTGATTTGGACAAGGGAATGTATGAAGAATTTAAGACAGTTTCAGGTTACGTTTGCAACGGATTGTTCTGAATTGGTGAAGATGGTTTCTGAACCAGAAGAATGGCCAACATTTGAAAGTTATCTGAAAGATATCAAGTTTTTACAAAAAAGTTTCCTCAACTCAGACATCGTTCATCTACTTCGGACGGAGAACCTACGGGCGGATAGCTTAGCACACAGTGCTAGGAAACAACCGTTTTTCGTCGTTCACATGGATGCAGAGTTACCGATTTGGTTTACAACGTCAATATGAGTCTGTGAATGTCTTGTTGTCAAAAAAAATATATATATATATATATATATATATAAATATAATAAGTGGCGGATCAGATCAAATAATCTGTGAATACTTAAAATAATTTTAGATATTCAGAATTTTTCAAACCGAAACAAATCACTAACATAAATATTCGTCTGGGACGAAGCATATCACAGATACTGCAAATTTTCCATATATCCGCTCCGTGGACGGCCTAGTGGTAGCTCTAGAGACTAAAGGCATGTATGTATATGTAATTTTATTTTCATAGTTTTGTAGAAAGATGAGTCAAGGTTCACGGGTTCTAAATTTTTTTTTAAATAAAAAAGACAATAGAGGTTGTCATTACGATCCAAATACTCCTCCCAGTTTAAGCACCCTTCCTTTGTTATTTTTGCATATTTTGTCCTTTACTAGGCTTTTGCCTCCACCAAGACTAATGAGTTTAGCTAACCATCAATTTCGTGTACATAAAATCAATGGATAGGCCCTAGCTTTCTATTATATATGTACACATTTGACTGTTTCTCTTGGTTCGATATTCAAAGTTTAGACTTAGTGTAAAATCTGCAGTTGATATAAATTCTACAACGATTTTATATTTGTACTTTGGTGGATCTAGTGTAAAATCTGCAGTTGATATAAATTCTGGAACGATTTCATTTATGTACTTTTGTGCATCTTTTGGTGAAATTAAATCTCTGTTTTAGAAAATTTCTATATCTGGAAGAAAAATAGAAGTGGATTAAACAATAACATTACAAAAGAAAAAAAAAATATATTTTAATGATCATATTATTAATGTAGACTTCTTGGTACGTATATTCGTTCTATGGAGTTGACTCAATCTTAGACGTGAACTAGTAATTTGTTTTTGAAATTCAAGGCTGTTAGATTCATAATTTCTCCCAGTTCTTAAAGTTTTTGGAAATTTCATTTTATAAAATAGCCTTTCATATAAAAAAATTTTTGAACAATGAACATGAGATATGAAGAAATCAACTCTTTTGTACTGCCACTAAATCACTAACAAGTTTGTATCAACTAGTACTTGTTGTAGATTTGCAGTTGAATGTGGTTCAAAGCATGGACTTTTGCATACCAAAATTGTTGGATAATAGATGTCGAAAGATAAGGTACTACTATGCAAACTTCAGACGAAGCAAACATAAGAACTTTAATTGTTGTGATATATCATAAATTAGTGACTATAGTAAATTGCATTTGACTGTACGTATATATATAGTAAAACTGCGATTATAAGTTCCAAATTCTGTTTCTTAACATGAGAGAAACTCAAACTGAGTTGGCTCTTTGTATGATTTTTGTATTTCCCTCGTTTTAGTCTTTAAATTATACTTGGATAGTGATAGCTCGTCAACCGAAATATATGGTATCTTGAAAACTAATTATAATAGATTTATAGTATTTTATTGTTTATTATGTATTGTCTATATCCAAGTGAATGAATATGCTTTTTCTATTTCGTAATAAAAATTATCTCCCTACAAGAAAACAAGTTTTTACGAATAAAAATTATCTCCCTACAAGAAAACAAGTTTTTACGACTGCAAAAACAGTAGGTAATCGGTCGCTAAACTAGAAATATTGGCTGTTTAGCGACTGATTTTAGTGGTCGGAATGATTCTCGTCGCTAAATAAAACAGTTGTAAAACATTTAGCGACTTATTTAACCATTCGTATATCAGTCACTAATCAGTTGGTAAACAGTCGGTAAATTTAGTGACTGCAGTATCAGTCAGGAAAATCAGTCGCAAAATCCATGTTTTCTTGTAAACCCCATTGAAAATTCGGTATTTGGTGCATTTCATACAAATATTTTTACCACAATCCATTAAGGAGAAGTGAAAAACACATTTTCATTTCTGGCTTTATGGAAAATCACATCAGTAGTAGGTATACCAAACATTATATAATACTAGTCATCTTGAATGCATATATTTTGAAGAGACGTTTGAATTATTTTTTCTGGATATGTTTTAGTAGAGAAAAATGGTATGTGCTTAACTTTAGCCTTTTTTTAAAAGGTTCTTGGACTGTAATTAAATTGGTGTGTTCTTCTTGATTATGTTTTCATAATCGTTGAAGTTTCTTACTTCTTGAAATCTTTGAGAGCGATAATCGAGCGTGTTCAATCACTACAAGAAAACATCAAGGATTCTGAGGGAAAAAATCGTCGGAA
>NC_027753.1:29204596-29215924 GCF_000695525.1 Brassica oleracea var. oleracea
TTCCTCGGAATTTCCTCGGAATATTCCGACGGACTGTAGTTTCCTCGGAATTCCGTCGGTATATTCCGAGGAAATTCCGAAGAAATTCAATTTTGTGTTTCCTCGGAATTTTCTCGGTATATTCCGAGGATTTCATTTTCCGTCGGAATGTCCGTCAGAATATCGCTGTTTTCTTGTAGTGAATAGTACAACGGAATGCAAGATTCACAAACATATCTGAAACCAGGTATTCTCATATAAAGTAACTAAGCGGTAATGGAGTCACAGCGCATGCATGGTAATGATACCAAATTATCAATTATGCATCTTTTTTTTTTTGATCAACCTCAATTATGCATCTATAAATCGAAAACCTTGTTAACAGACAACATATCGTTTCAATTATTTATTTTATCACGTTCTCTAAACGAGTTTATGGATTTATATATTCTAAATAATATAAGAAAATCCTAAAACGACAACCGATGTAAGAATAACGAGACTATAACTGATTCCTTTTACACACTCGTTTTATATTGTTTAGAACGACTGAAATGATTTTAAGTAAATAATAATTTCGACACGAAAACATACTATACAGCTAAGGAAAACTCACATATATTAGATTTAAATTTGATGTATATAAATTCATTTTTCAAGAAAAAAAGAAAACTTGATCGATGAATGATTAAGGTATAGTCTTGTCGGCGTAGCGATTGACTAAAGCAAGCGCATTGCTAGTCAGCTTCTTGATGTCTTCCACTCGTGTACATACGTCATCTTTGATGGAGCCATCATCGTGGAAGTCCTCGAACCCGTTCGTACAAGTGTACTCGTTAGTGAGAGCTGCGCTGAGCCAAGTCTTGACATTACTCATCTGGAACTTAAACGTCTGGACCGAGCCCGTGGAAACAAGCTCCTTCATCTGTTTCATCGACCCTCTCATATCATCGACCGCATCCTTAAGATTCTCTAAGCAGTCCTTTAGGGCAGAAGTCGTTGAGTTGTGGGGTCCACCACCACAACCGTGGTCAACGCAGTTGCTGTAAGCGTTTTGGAAGTAGGAGACAAGGTGAAGAGTGTTGGAAAGAGTGAGATAGATGGCTACGCGTGCGAGGCGGTTCCAGTCATTGTGGATGGAGTTGGCGAAAGTGGAGAGAGAGGAGAAGCATAGATCGGAGTATAGTGTGGTGTTGCAGATCGTACGGATGAAATCGGAGCCGTCGGTCGATGGGAGTGGGGGATCAACGGTGAGGATTGGTGGGATAAGGGAGGAGATGATAAGTAGAAGAAAAGGTATTGTTATCGTTTCTACTACCATTGTGTGTGTTTGGATTGATGAGCTTTCCATAAGAGTATTATTTATACTGTGTTTGGAACCTCAAAGAATATATACAATGAAACAAAGAAAGTATAAATTACGCATTACTTGGCAATATAAAACGAGTTACTAACCAGTTTCATTTCATATTTATTTTATTCTTTGTTGGGATTTATTCAATGCACGTCTAACTCTATATGTGCCTCTCACAACGTCTCGGTCCTTTGAGAATGTCATTACAGGTTCCATGATCTTCTGACTAATTTCTGCCGAACCTCCATTTTTCTTACTTGAAGGGAGGGTATTTTGGTCTTCTTGCAGATTTTCGTCAACCTGGTGCTCTGGTATCAATGTTGGAATTTATTAAATTTATGTCCAACTTTATATTGTTTGATTATTACGATATTGTTTATTTTGTGCCTTAGGCAAGCCCGTATGGATTTACTTTTAGTTTCTTTCCCAAAAAGTTTCGTACTAATTAGAATTAGACATCTCTTTATATATTAGACTTTGTTTTGTCTAATTTCCAATGTGAGACTTTGTTTGATATTTCAGGTTCTTTTTTCCATAAGAATTTTATAGATTTAACATGATAAATCCATGAGAGGTTCCAATTAAAGAAAATCATCTCACACTCGATATTATGCACTTCAATCTTCTTCTTTTTTTTTGGTCAAAACACTTCAATCTATATATCTCTCTTGATTCGAACACCAACCGAACAACTCCATTGTTGCATTAATAAATACTTAGGCTTCGAATATTATAAGATAAGGAATAAAGTTGACAAAAAAAAAAAAGATAAGTAATAAATGTGGGCTTTGTAATGTTGGGTGAAGGTTGTAAGGGATAAATATATTAGTCACACCAAATGTGGGCTTTGCAATGTTAAAGGCAGCTTGTAACAATTTCGTGATAATTGCTCGGATAACCAGCTGCGGTGAGTATAATTTTCTCTCGCATTAAGAGAGGATATAAACACTGGATAAACAAGTTCTTATGACCTTTTTACCGGTTTTCTTTCATCTTGCTTACAAACTAATTTGATTCGAATAACAAGGATCGAGGTTCGTATAATCTAAATTTAGATACCTTTGTGCAATTAAATGCTAGATTATCCACAGGACCCTAGGAATGCGCAGCCACCCAAATCGACTTCCATTGCGTAACCAAATACTTTCTCTGTTCCTAAAAGGAGGATTTTCTGGAGTTATTTTTTGTTCCAGATTTTCTATAATTTTAATGTTCTTTTGGTAGTTAATGTTGATAAATTGTATGCTTTTAAGAAAAATTAATTGAAAATATTTGAATTAATTAAATACTATTGGTTGATGGTTATTGAAAAATGTATATTGAAATAAACAATAAATTTAATTGTAAACATTTATTATATTCTTAATATGCGTGAATACTCTATAAAATCCTTCTTTCAGGAACAGAGAGAGTAGACATTTGTTGGTTGATAAGAAACGCATTGATTGTCTACGGTAATATGATCCTAGTGATATTTAATCAATCGGCCTATATTCGTGGCGGATTTAAAGAAATCACCGTATCACGATCTCCTCTATCTACTTTTGTTTTTCTTTCTTTGTTCTTTTCTTGGTCGTCCATTTTCTTTGCATCTTTTCATTTGTCGAAATAATTTTGATTCCAAGAAAAGAAAATTAATTTTGATGAGAACAATTAAAAAAAGCTTTAAATTAAGGTGGCGCTAAGGCCAAGTCCAACGGCATGGTAAAACATCAAAATAGCGTGTGATGTGATGTTTCTTTTCTCCAACCGAACGACATATGTATTGAACAGAATGAATTGATCGATTAAATTGGTAAAGTTTGTTACAACGTCTTTAAATAGACTGGTTGAGCAAAAGGAAACTTAGACCAGCTGGTTAACACTAAACCATAATAAATCAATGTATATCATTTAATATGCCCCAGTCAAGTCTTTGAATCGCAAGCATCAGCTGGAAGAAAGAGACTTGAAATGGACATTTGATCAAGAATGGAGCGGAATAGTCTTGTATGCAACGGCTTTGTGAAGATGTCAGCATGCTGGTTGGCACTCTTGACGTGCATCAGCGTGAGGAAACCATTCTTGACCTGATCCCTAACTGTATGACAGTCAGATGAACCGCAAAGGTTATATCCGGTCTGGTGATTGTTAGATACAACAGACGACCAATCAAAGCACGATAAGGTGTTGGATCAGCCAGAGGATTACCAGACTGCATACCCAGCTTCACAAGAGGATCCATTGGCACATGACTAGGCTTACATCCCAAAAGGCCAGCATCAGAAAGAAGGCTTAAAGCATATTTTCGCTGGGAGATAGAGATGCCTTGAGAAGATCGAGCAATCTGAAGACCCAAAAAGAATCTGAGAGGACCAAGGTCTTTCATCTTGAAGTGTTGATAAAGAGTATCTTTGAGAAGTTTCGCAGTAGCATCATCATTGCCTACTATCATTATATCATCAACGTAGACAAGTGCTGCAACAAAGCCACCAGACTGTTTCACGAAAAGAGTGTTGTCGGCTGGTGATTGAGTGAAACCTGCTGAGAGAAAGACCACAGCAAGGCAGTGATACCACTGACGAGATGCCTGTTTCAGTACATAAAGAGATTTATGCAACCGACAAACATGATTAGGCGGTAAAACACCTGCAGCAGGCACATAGCCTTGAGGAATACTCATGAATATTTGCTCATCAAGATCATTGTGCAGAAACGCGTTAGAGACGTCCATCTGCGAGAGACTCCACCCTTGAATAGCAGCAAGAGCAAGTAAGAGCTTAACACTGGCAAGCTTGGCGACATGAGAGAAAGTATCGGTGAAATCAACACCTTCCTGTTGAGTGAAACCCTTAGCCACCAAACGAGCTTTGTAACGCTTTATAGTACCATCTGCTCTGTATTTTATCGTGTATACCCATTTACAGCCAACCACGTTCTTCCCTGGTGGCAGAGACTCAACCGTCCATGTATGGTTCGCTTCCATAGCCTGTAATTCCTAAATAGTAGCCTGTTTGAAATGAGGTGATAACATGGCCTGTTTGAAAGATGATGGTTCTGTCTCATGGGAGTATGAAAAGATATATGATTGATATAAAGGTTTAAGGTGAGAGTAAGTGAGAACAGATGATAACGTATAGGGAGTTGAATATGGTTAAGAAGGAATAGAAGAAGAATCAAGAGATGATGGAATAATGGAAGCACGAGCAAGAAAGCAATGATATTGGGACAAATAACCTAGAGTTTTAACAGTACGCCTAGGCCTGTCACCAAGTAGTTGTCCCTGGCCTGTGTTGTGAGTTACACTCTCTTGAGGAATAGGAGGAACAAAAGGTGCAGGTTGTTGTAAAGGTATGATAGGTTCTAATGCATCAATGGCAACGAGAATGGGTAATGGCAATATGATTTTATCAAAGAAATTATGAGATGATGCATGAAAAGAAGATTTCGAATTAAGAAAGGGAAATGTCGTTTCATGAAAAACAAGATTTCTAGTAATAGAAATACTATTGTAAGCTAAGTGTAACACCTTATATCCCTTATAGCCAGCAGGATAACCCAAGAAGACACAAGCATCAGCTCTAGCAGAGAATTTATTTATATCCTTAGACAAAGTAGAAACATAGCAAAGGCAACCAAATGATTTCAAAAAAGAATAGTCAGGTTCCTTGTTCATCAGCAACTGATAGGGTGTTTTATTTTGAAGAATGATAGATGGGGTACGATTGATGAGGAAAACAACAGTGTATATGTAATCACTCCAATATGCCAAAGGTACATTAGATTGGAAAAGCAATGCACGTGCAACATTTAAAATATGCTGGTGTTTACGTTCTACAACGAAATTTTGCTGCGGAGTATATGCACAAAAAAATTGGTGAACCATGCCAAGATCTTGTATCAATTTAGTAAATGCTAATTCTGGTGTGTTATCACTGCGTATCGCTTTAACAACTGTATTATATTGAGTTTTAATGTGTTTAAGAAAAGCTGGAAAAAGAGTCAAAACATCGCTTTTATATTTCATCATGTAAACCCAAGTAACTCTTGTACAATCATCTACTATTGTAAGAAAGTACTTAAAACCTTCAACAGACTAAACAGAAAAAGGACCCCAAACATCTAAATGTATCGAATCAAATGGACAATCTGACAAACGACTATTTAAAACGAATGACAATCTCTTTTGTTTAGCTTGTGGACAAACAGAACAATGATCAGAATGTTGTAAACTAGACGCAGCGACATGCAAAATACCAGAGATAAGCTTTAACTTGGAAGAAGATAAGTGTCGAAGGCGTTGATGCCATATATGCACATCAGCTTGCAAGGATCCACAGAAAGCTAAAGAAGCAGATGTATCAACATTCTCTAGTATATAAAGATTGTGTAGAAGTATTCCTCTACCAATCATCGAGTCCCGAGTAGACTCCTGTAATTCACAGTGAGCAGAAAGATTATTATCACGAAGTAAGCTGCAGACACTAATCAGATTAAAGCGAAATGAGGGCACATGCAACACATTATGCAAGACAAGTGAAGGAGATAAATGCACAGTTCTTATATGGGATATGTGTTCACTAATTCCATTCGGGAGAGAGACTGTAACACCAGTCACAGGGGAGGTATTACTAAAGAGTGACAAGTCCGAGCAGACATGTGTAGTAGCTCCACTATCAATGATCCAAGCATTAGGAGGTAAAGTTGAAGAAAGAGAGGAAAAACATTGATGTTGAAAAGTGAGGATGTTATTTTGAAAATGAAGGCTAGTAGTGGGGAATGAAATTATACCAGACGTGGATTGAGGGGCCATGTAACCATTCTCATTCACAGTAGACAGCTGTTGAGGATTCACAGACTGGGAAGGATTCACATATGCTTGTAACTGCTGAAGAAGTTGCTGAAGGTGAGTTGAATCCATTTGTCCTGAAGCAGGGACTGGATTAGCAACATTAGCAGTCACGTGAGCCACAACATTAGTCTTTTGTTTTTGCTGCGCATGGGATTGTTGAGGGTACTGAGGTGGTCGCTGGTTATAGTTTTGTTGACCTCGGGGAGAAAAACCAGCACCAGGAGACTAAGCAGGAGCAAACGACTTATTGTTTCTATGGCCAGGGGGATATCCATGAAGCTTGAAGCACTTGTGCACAATGTGTCCAAGCTGACCGCAATAAGTACAAAGTGGTCTCTGTTTAGGACGATAACTAGAGTTGGAATGAGCTGCTGCTAACGCGGCATGATCAGAGGATGCATCAGTCATTGAGGTATCTGGAGAATTAGAACTCTGAAGTACCACACTTGCAGGAGTAGAGCTTGGCTTGATGGACTTCTGGCGCTCATCCTGAGTAACCAAATTGAAGACATCTTCAATAGAAGGAATAGGTTTAAGCATCAAGATGTGACGTCGCGTTGGCTCAAAAGCTTCATTAAGTCCCATCAAGAACTTAGTCACTCTACTGCGCTGTTGAAGTCGCTCCCAAAGCTCAGCTGCATTACATTCACACTTTCCACATGTGCAAACAGGAAGATCTACATAGTTCTTGTACTCTTCCCAGAGAGTTACCAAAGCGGTATAGTAAGCACTCACGTCCATTGAACCTTGTTGTAATCTACTCAACTGTTGTTCAATCTCATAGACACGCGGTGCATCATCTTGTTTGAATCGGGAAAGTATATTCTTCCAAATAGATTCAGCAGTCGACATGAAGAGAAGACTCTGACCTATCTGCTTAGAGACTGAGTTCATTAACCAGGTAGCTACCATATCGTTACACCTAGACCAAGATCCAGCATCGCGATGAGTATCCAGGGGTTTAGGGATAGTACCGTCGATGAAACCGAGTTTGTTGCGGATGTTGAGAGCCATCCGAACAGATCGACGCCATGAATGAAACTCCGAACCAGATGTGAGATGATCGGAGACCAAGACGAGTCCAGCATGATCGGAGCTGTGAAGATAGTACGGATTCTCATACTGATCCAAGAAACTCTGTTGATTAGAAGCAATCGCAGCTGAAAGACGTGCTCAGAGGAAGGAATCGTAGTTGATTTCGGAGAAAGACGACGAAACGAATGCGAAATCAAGAAACGAATGAAGCTCAAGCAATCGAGAGGAAGACAATGGAGATGAGATAGACGAAGAAGACGATTTCGAGCTCGAAAACGATCAAATCTTCAATGAATCGCAACAACAACTGAGGAATCGAGGGACTCATGATCAAGATCGAAAAATCACCATGGGTGATACTCTGATACCATATTGAACAGAATGAATTGATCGATTAAATTGGTAAAGTTTGTTACAACGTCTTTAAATAGACTGGTTAAGCAAAAGGAAACTTAGACCAGCTGGTTAACACTAAACCATAATAAACCAATGTATATCATCTAATAATATGCAACTGCATTTTAGTGTGATTTTGTTTTTTGCTACAATGTCACACTATATTTGGTGTAACACTGTAGCAACGGCAAATGTTTTTTAAATTTTATTTATTTATTTACATAAAAAATGTTTATTCTATACATTGTTTAGTAATGTTTAGTTACATTTGATTTCTATGATTATTTTACAATTGGATAAAATATTTTTAAAATGTCATAGTTATTTGGTTATATTTAAATTTTAATTAATATGAAAATATTAATTTATATTATAAAAAAAATTAAAATACATTAAAGATTAATTTAAACATTTGAAATATACATATTTTTTTAGTTACAGTTTTAATATTAATTTAAATATTTGAGTCATAAAAATAATTAATATTTATTAAAACTATTAAAAACTAAGAGAATCTTGATTAATAATATAATAATAAAGAATATTCATTTTTAGTGTAATATTTGGTATTGTGGTTGGAGACTCAAAAAAAATTTAGTGCTAAAATTACACTAACATAATGTAGTTTTGACACTAAAATGTTGTCATAGGAGATACCATAGCCAGTGCGAAGATGATCACATGCGCAGCTCCAATAGAACCAGTCCTTTCGTGTATATTAGTCAACCCCATTATTGTTCGTACATATTAGATTTAATATTGGGATTTCGAGTTTAATCAAACAACCAGTTTTTAAAAACTATTTAATCTTTTTAAATATATACATCTTTTTATAAGATTAATATAGCTATCTTTATTCAGAAGAAGAAGATAAAACCTAGCAGTGAAGTAGTACATCCTGATTTTGTTTTTCTAGAAAAAATTAATTCTTGTTTTCACATTAGCTTTGGGAAAACGTTTTTCATAAAACCATAAGTAAAAGATAATAATTCCCATGGGCTAGGGTGGTCGTTTTGGTAGTCTTATTGCTACTCCCTTCGAGCAGGCGACTGATAAGGATATGACCTCGCGTGTTTGTTTGTTTGCGAACATAATTTCATTGGAACATCATATCGTCGCGTGTTGAAGCGTACTATCCGGATTCCGGACATCTGAATTGGATAAAGATGATGAATCCGGACATCTGAATTGGATAAAGATGATTCATTCATTAATATGTCCATATGTCGCATTGCTATTTTTGACCCCCCCCCGTTTAATTATTAGGACATTTAATTTGTAGTCTGTTTTTTAAGGAGTGTCATTTTAATTTTTTTTTTTGTTACATAAAAAATGTCGTTTTATATTTTCAAAATAGTTTTTACTTATTTTCAGCTGAATATTAATTGTAAAATACATTGATCTAATAAATAAACTTATTTATCTCAAATATCATTGATCAATTAGACGTAATTAATGAAAACATAAATACATTTCAATCATTTTTTTAATATGCGTGAAAAATGTCTAAGTGGCATTTATAATGAAACGGAGAGAGTAATGATTAAGAGTTTCATGTGGCATCCACGAGGTTAGTTTCATGTGGCATCCACGAGGTTGTTTCTTTCTTTGTTTGTTTCAATTTTATTTTCTCATCATAATTCCTCAAAATAAACATATCTTTGATTTAATTATGTTCTAGGTAATTCTCTCATCACTCAGAAGAAAAAAAAGTATCATCAAAACTCATACTTCCCCTCTTAAGACTCTTCATTTTTATGCGGTAAGTTATGTAATCAAATATCAAACATATCGGCCTAGTTCATTTGCATGTTGATGCAACCAATAACTGAAATATTGTTCTTTTGTGTCTTGCAATATCTTACAAATATGTATCCACCAATCATATCGCTAGAAATTAAAATAATTAAAAAATATATATCGATAAAATCAAAGCAGTATAGCCACTCTCACTACAAGGAACAACAAATTACAACTAGAGACGAATCATAAATCACATCGACATGCAAATAAACAGGGCTATTTTTTAAAAAAGGTTACCAAAACGAAGTAAAATGTTACCATACTTCACACTTATGTGATCCAGCAGCATCTTTGAATATGGCGCCAACATTGGAGGAATATAGCTTTTCAACTTCGGTTTTGATTTTCTTTTTTACAGATAATTATGATTATTTAAAAAAAATTAAGTTTATGATATCCTTTTCGTATTAGGGTTTGTAAGGAAGGGTTATATAAACAAAGTTGAGGCTTATGTGTTTGGGAAGATTTTTGATAATAAACTTATAACTTTTTATTTATTTCTCGCGTGATTCGAATATTAAATTCATCTCTCAAGAAGTTGGTTTCAAAAAATCTATCGAAAGAAACTCTTTGATCGTTTTAAAAACAAGTCTCTTGAACCTTAAAAGTTCATTGATCAAACGTTCACCCTGTTGTACAATGCGCCATTATGTTCCTATATGATTGACTATTTTGTAATTGTTACCATCGATCCTAAGGTACCAATGCTGCTCTGTCTTGTACTTACAATCAACAAATTGCAAGGTTCTCTTAAAAGAATTTTAATACAACCATGCACAGAGAATACAACTAAAATATATTCAAATCAACTAAATGGCATTTCTATAAAAATGACAGAGAATACAATAATAAACTTATAAAAAAAAATACTATTTAATAATTCCACCTCCGGATCAACTAAATGCTAGATGTCTTGTTCAAATACACATCACATGACCAAAGTGGATTCCAGATTGCAAATGGGAGAAAGTTGGATGTTAGCTGAAATTTATTACATTACTATATACATCGAGTTTTAAGACGTTCGTAATCACAAATTCACAAGCACGAGTTTTCTTCAACATTGCTGTTAGAATCGACTAATAAAACAAATAATAAGAAGGGATAATTTGCTTAAAACCAAAGAAAACTTATGATATTAGCTACGTACCAAGAACAGTAAAACTTGTAATTTTGTTGGCATAATGGATGATATGTAATGACGAAATTAGTCTCAAAAGTTTCGGATAGAACTTGTGTCCTATAGGGAAATACAATTAATAGGTTAGCTGATAATATTTTATTAGATTTGCCGATATTTGGCAAAGATTTAGTATAGATTTGGTTTAAAAATACTTGTTTTCTCTCTCATTATCGTTGTTTTTTTCTTCATCTTCTTCTTCTGTTTTTTTTTTTTACATTTGTCTGATGAATCTAAACAAAATTAAAAAAAAATCGTGAATTCTGAACAATTTCATGAGTTCTTAAGTTTCTCTGCTTATTTCTTTAGGAGTTCATGAGTTGCGAACAACCAAAGAAGATCATGAATTTCCTTGCTTCTTTTTTCCATTTTCTTCCTCTACATAAACACTTGAGCGCATCCAACCATTCATCATCATTATCACAGTCCCGAACAAGATTATGAGTTCTCTCTACCAGAGTTCATTCTCTATCGTACAAAAAATTCTTCGGGTCATTTTTCCAACAATCAAGAGGTACCGTCTCAGAATTAGCTGGCTGTATGGTCGTGTATATGGTTGTTATTCGTTTAGCCAGCTAATCAAAATATGGATCTGGTCTACTTCACCATCCTCTGATAAAAACTCAGTGACACTATCTGAACTAACACAAACAAAGATCATAGTTAGTTGTTTTATATTCTTTTCAGTGACACATAATGAACTGATCTTGCAAAAGAGGTTTGGAGATGAGCTTGAGAAGTTCTAAATAA
>NC_027753.1:29216598-29241193 GCF_000695525.1 Brassica oleracea var. oleracea
TCTAACAATGACTTAGTTTTAACTTATGCTGTATATGAGACTTGCTATTAATTTTGAATAAAATTTTGCATTATTAACATATTCAAGATTAATAGCAAGTTGATAAATAAGTTGTTATCTGTTATTAAATAAGTTAACCATTCAACAACAAATCTCAAAAATCTAAATTCAATGATACATGTAGAAATATTATCAAACTGTTATAGTGTTGTTAGATATGTTAATAGGTTAAGGTACATTCTTATAACAACTTCTTACATCCTCGTCATATTCCCTCACAGCAACCACAACGTATTCTAGATATACACCATTGTTTTCCACAACCTCGGTTTTTGCTTTACAGTTGCTAGGTTTCGAAATTACTGTTTCACACATCAATATTACATTCTCCATCTTAACGTCTTTCATCCTCGTCAGACAAAACAATTGCGGATCTTCAATCGCCTCATATAATGCATCTAACTTGTACATATATAGAGGTGTATTGTTAGAGTTAAAAATAGCAGTTACTCAAAAAGTTATCCAAGTAATATTTTTGATAACGGATTTAGTGTATACAATTCTGAAACTATTTACCTTAACCTCGATTTCAATCTCTCTTGCATGACCAGAGATCATACTTAGTTTCGCAGATGAATTCTTTGGTGTGTCGTCATCTTCATCGGCATCCTCCGACTTGGCGAAAAAAATTCCAAGACGTTACCTGGATCAATTAGGTAACTTCATGCAGTTCAAGCCAGTCAGGTATGCGAATTCTCAAAGTGAAAATTTTACTAGTTTTCCGGCAAAAAAGAACCACACCTCATGTTTCTTCGCGACCTTTAGCTGCTTGGAAATGATGAATCGACCAAATCGTTCTGAGAAAGAGGGCTTTTCAGGTATCTCAATAAGTTTGCCAAAGGGGAGGATCTGATGGTATCTACTTGTTGTTCGTCTTGTTCTATTTGGTGTCTTCAGATAGAGAATCTAGGACTTGTTTGATGGACTGGAGATGTTTTTGAGAGGAAAGAGGTTGGGAGACTTTTTGGATTGGTTGGGATATGATGGAATAAAGAAAAAAACTGAAAATTTAGAATTTTAAAATAGTAAACAAGATAAGGGTTGTGATTTTGGTCTAACAAATCCTGTTACAAATCCTATCATATCTTTGGGATATATTTTGCCTATACACACCGAATATGAAGTATAGGGGTATCAGTGTCCTCTATAATTATCAACAGTGTCTGAAATGTGGGCTCTTGGCATTGTGCTGAATAATGGATAGATAGTTGGTAGACATCCTAATTTCCCTAATAAGAACACCTAATTGAGTCACAACACGTGTTGCACGACAATAGGGCGGTGGATCACATGGTTAAAAATCTCTTTTATCATTATTCATTTCACAGATTTCCACTTTTTTTTTTTATTCCCTCACCGTACCAACGGCGTACACACCGTCTTCATTAACTAATAACACCCAAACCCTAGACCCGGATATTTTAACCCGACCCGTTAAAGCCGGTTCTTACCCGGTCAAGCGAACTTAGCCTCGGAATCCTAAAACCCCCATACCCAATCTAACACGGATCTGCCTCCAGTTACAAATTTCCACGTGGCATCCATTCATTGGCTCTTTATCTGGAACCCAAAAAGAACTTTTTAGTATAAAGAGCCCTTCGTTGGTCCTATTATCAACACTCCCTCCTCACTGTCTTCTCCCTCTCTCCCTCTAATAACAGAACAAAGAAGAAAACAGAGCAAGAGAGAGAGAGAGAGTAAAATATGGCGCCAAGTCTCTCCCTGGTTCTGCTCATCGTGCTTCTCTCTTCACCAGCGATTTACGCAGGACATGATTACCGCGATGCGCTCCGCAAAAGCATAATGTTCTTCGAAGGTCAGCGTTCCGGCAAGCTTCCTCCCGATCAACGCCTCAGATGGCGCCGTGACTCAGCATTACGCGACGGTTCTTCCGCCGGCGTGGGTCTACATTTCAACATTTTCTCTTTTTAACTTTTTGTGACATTGTCAGCATTCTGTTTTTTTTTTTATTACTAATCTCAGGTGGATTTGTCGGGAGGTTACTACGACGCCGGAGATAACGTCAAGTTCGGTTTCCCTATGGCGTTCACGACGACAATGCTGTCATGGAGCATAATCGACTTCGGGAGAACCATGGGACCTGAGCTTAAAAACGCCGTGAAAGCCGTCAAATGGGGAACCGATTACCTCCTAAAGGCGACGGCGATTCCCGGCGTCGTTTTCGTTCAGGTGGGAGACGCTTACTCCGACCATAACTGCTGGGAAAGGCCAGAAGACATGGACACACTTCGCACTGTCTACAGAATAGACAGAGCTCATCCTGGATCGGACGTCGCCGGTGAAACCGCCGCCGCGTTGGCCGCGGCTTCGATCGTTTTCAGGAGACGTGATCCTGCTTACTCCAGACGGCTGCTTGACCGGGCCACAAGGGTACGTTACTATCACCAAACTATCGCTTTCTTTTGGTTATGACTTGAGCCGCGTGTGCTGTTTACTCTGTTATTACCATTAACTCTTGTCTGTGTGTTAGTTAAATGCTTTTTCATTGACTGTGGTAATTATTTTAAAAATATTCTGATTTTGTTACTAGTGTTGAGGGTATTTATTTAACTATTTTATGCTTATTTTTATAAAATGTTTAAATAGTCAAAAGTTTTCAATTAATCAATGATTCTTTGCTTGTGAGATAATAGATTCTCTCCACATGCTTCCTAATAATATTATTCTTTACAGTACTTTTTTTTTTTGCTTGCTCATTCTGTGATTCGTTTTTTATAAATAAATATTCTCAAATATAAATGTTTTGACTTTTTGAGTAATTTCCTTACGTATATGTACGGTTGAATGAATAATTTCTGACGTTAAAGAAAGATATAATAGTTGACAAAAAAGAAGATATATAAAAAAAAACTATGTTTTGGATTGAGAAAGTAAATTTGACAACACACTTAACGTGGCGCAGGTGTTCGCGTTTGCTAATAGGTATCGTGGTGCGTACAGTAACAGTCTCTACCACGCGGTGTGTCCTTTTTACTGTGACTTCAACGGTTACCAGGTGAGAAAAAAACAGTTAAACCGTCAGTCAAACTTGGTATTTTACTATTTTAGTGTCAGCCGTTGGATGGTCACTGTGATTTGACGTGTTCTTATCATCTGGACGATTGTGCAGGACGAGTTACTGTGGGGTGCGGCGTGGCTGCACAAAGCCTCGAGGAAACGAGCGTACAGAGAATTCATTGTGAAGAACGAGGTGATTCTCAGGGCTGGAGATACCATTAATGAGTTTGGTTGGGATAATAAGCATGCTGGGATTAATGTCTTAATCTCCAAGGTAAACCACAGCTAAATTATTCATTTGTTTTTTTTGTTTTTTTTGATCAACTGATTATTCATTAGTTGTAGATCAAGAAACCAAGATTTGTGTGAGAATAGTGTTTCTTGTTTGTTTGGTTGCAAGGGGACTGACTACTAATGTATAAGAATTAAATTTAACATAGGTAGAGAGATAGATGGTGTTGTCTGGTTATCACGTGTTGATGGCACGACTTTCGATCATATAATTGGAAGTGGGGTTCACATTACAATTATGGGTCCTACGATCCTATCTAGCTAGTTTGGTATTCCATATGTGTGTTCATTAAAAGCTTTTTATCTTAGAACAAAACCAGCATAGATGTGTGAACCAATATCAGCATGCTAGGGTCGTGCTAATATAGACAAGTAATATGGAATATTTAAACTATAGGATATAAGATGAAACATGGGATATAACCAATTAGAAATGGTCATGTGATATGGGAGCTAAATCTTAAGGGAAGACATACCTCATTGGACATTCCCCTTTTTCTGTCCAGTGTATATGCTCCTAGATTTGGCATCATATAATTTTAATAAGATAACGTTACCATATGGAAGCCAGTCCCTCACATGGCCCATGAACCATGACTAGTGAGTGGATAAAAATTGTGGATTTATATAAAATCTAGATATAATATTAGACACTTGATCATCCATTGTAGGTAGGTGAAATGTATACAGTATATGACTTTGTGGCCTTTTCCTGTTGAAAGGAGTTTGCATGTGGTGTATCACATGAGTATATCTCCTACTTGTGGTTTTGGATATAGGTTTTTTAAAACTAAGGTTTTCATTATATATGCATCTAGTTACACAACATTATTATTAGTAGTATCCAGGCTTCAGGCCTATAGGCTGCAAGTGGGGACAATAAAAAGAGAAAAGGGTAGAGAAGTCTTTGGTTACTGCCACAAAGCATGTGGCACAAAGACTGAGAAAAGTGTTATGTCCTTACCAGTTCCCATTCTGCTGCAAAAGGCTTAGTGGGTTTTTCGTTTTGTCATTTCTCAACAGTCTTTTTTTTGCTTAAGAAAAGGGATTTGTCAAGTCCCCTTTCATTATCTTAGTTTGACATGGCGCTCTCTGTTTTTTTTTTAAATTATCCACTGCCCATTCCATATCTCAAAACCTTATTTCATGCATGGGTTTAACATAAGTGTTTTTGTCATGTTTTGGTAACAGGAAGTGCTAATGGGAAAAGCAGAGTATTTTGAGTCTTTCAAGCAAAACGCCGATGGATTTATCTGTTCTATATTGCCTGGAGTATCTCACCCTCAAGTCCAATACTCTCGAGGTAAACAATCCATCATTTTTATTTTCATTTTTTTCTCATTATCAAGGCACACTTTTCCCATTTCACGTGATTTACTTTTGTCTTTTCATTCAAAAAATAAATAAATGTTTTAAAGTTATATTAATTAAATAGTAGTAAATCTATATTTTGTCTTACACAGGAGGTCTGCTTGTGAAAACTGGAGGGAGTAACATGCAACATGTAACATCACTATCTTTTCTCCTATTGGCTTACTCTAACTATCTGAGCCATGCCAAAAAGGTCGTGCCTTGTGGCGAATTAACTGCCTCCCCATCTCTCCTCCGCCAAGTCGCCAAGCGTCAGGTAAGAGACAAAACTCATGGTCCCAAACTTTCTCACATTTTGGACCAAAAACAAAACACATAGCCGTTTTGCTTTGGGACCAAACCTTAGATATAAGCCATTTTGGGAAATTTGTTTGATTTTTTTTGTTGTTGTTGTGACGCATGAACAGGTGGATTACATTTTGGGTGACAACCCGTTGGGAATGTCTTACATGGTTGGGTACGGTCGACGGTTTCCACGTAGGATTCACCACCGTGGCAGCTCGGTTCCTTCAGTCTCGGCCCATCCAGCACGTATAGGCTGCAAGGAAGGCTCTCGCTATTTCCTCAGCCCAAATCCTAACCCAAACCTTCTCGTTGGTGCTGTTGTTGGTGGGCCCAATGTCACTGATGCTTTTCCTGACTCGAGACCTTACTTCGTGCAGTCAGAGCCCACGACTTACATAAACGCACCACTCGTTGGACTTCTTGGTTACTTCTCCACCCATTCTTCTTGGCGATGAGGATGGTCTCTAGGAGTTACACTCCCACTCTCCTTAGTGGTGTGCTGGGAACTTTAGGCCACCCGAAACCCTTTAATTATTTTTATGTTATTTCCACTCTTTTATTCTCTACTTAACCAATTGTATTGTAAGCCCGTAATTAGTGAAGAAGATTAAAGAGTTGTAACGGTGTGAAAATAACTCACCTTTGCACTTTTTCGAGTAGTTACTTAATTAGCTTACATAATCTAAGATACTAGACAGGTGAAAACTGGCTAGAAAACTTGACTGGATCATCTAACCGATCACTACTACGAGATTACTAAATTTGTTATCTTCCTTATGTTTTCGTGTTTAAGATTTTGGGAAAATTTAATATTTTCATAATTATTTGATTATTTTCGTAAATCTCTGTGCATAAAATTTCATGTCTTTTAAGTTAAGGAAAATTAATTTTTTCTATGATAAATATGTATTAAGAAAAAAAAAATCGAGTTTTGAAGCTGTTATAAATAAGGGTTTAGAAGCGTAACAATATACAACCTCTAAACAAGCCTCAATATGTTTTTTTTTAAGTTCCTTGCTTTCTTGAGATTTGATTCGCATTTTTTCTCAACAGTTACATTACAAATTACCATTGTAACAACCTCAAAGAGATAAAAGAAAAACCAAAGAAGAAAGGTGGTTTTAGGTATGAGAAGCCGGAGAGTAATTCATTCCACATGATTCTCCTGTCAACAAATCAAGAAGCATCTTCTTGTATGGCATTGCATTCATGAGCCTGCAACAACAACAACTCTTTTAGATTATATTTTCTAATTAAATCAAGGAACCCTATAACGAATATATGAATCAAACCTCTCTCTGCGCTTCTCCAGGAACCGAGCCAACGATGCTTTACGAGCTTGAGGAACTGAATTTTTTTTTAGCAATTGTTGTGTTAAGAGATATAATTTGTTGAATAAACCTTGAATATAATTGTTTTTTTCATAGATATACCTGAAGGCATCATATAGCCAGGATCTACGTTGAACGATTAGATCATGCTCATTGCATTAGTCGCACCAACGGGTCTGTCTCCACACCTAGAGAAATTATCACAGTAAGTGGCAGAGCTTGATGATGCAGCAGCAGTAGCAGCGTTATGGAATTGTTTTCCATAGACTCTTTCAGTTTCTATAAGAGGTTTCTTCAATCTGCTCTCTCCAGTGTCTATTTTCAAACCATTCCCGGCACATAACATAATGGCTTGAGCCTAATCACAGGTCGGTACATCAGTACATGCTAAGTGTAATTGTGAACTGTATGAATCTATACCTTATCCGGAGATATGTCATTAAAGACGCAAACGGTTCCAGCATAGAAGATAGTCAGCTGAGGATTCGCGTTTTGAAACGCACCGCTATACTGGCTTCTGCGGTGAATGCTGGCCGCAGATTCTGGGCCCCACTGTCTAGCTGCTTTCGTGCTGGAACCTACATCATCCATGTTTATTGACGTCAAAGTACTCATCTTTGAAGATCCAATCCTCACTTTTATGCATAACTTGATGTAAATATTATTTTCTTTTTGGTCAAAGATGTAATATTATTATTATTATTGATTTTATAACAAAAAAAGTTTTGACGATGATAAACCTGCTTTATACGGCTATATTATTACTAAATTAATCTCCTAATTTTTAGTTTCTCTTAAACCCTCAAGCGTACAAGTAGCGAGACAAGAACACAAACCTCGTTCTCCGACACGATCATCCTCAACGTTATTCAAGTACTGCTTGTCGCTGAAGCCCAGAAAATCTCTTTCCATCTCAAACCAAATCGAAAAATACCAACACAAAACAAATTACTCCTCTATTTCTGCCCAAACAGATTTAAAAAAAAAAAAAAGGTAGTGACAGGTTTCCTCTTGGTAATGCTTCAGACACGCTTTGCTTTTCTGTTTTTAAAGGCATGTTTGATTAAACCATGTGGGGCTTTTTTTCACCGGGGAGAAACGGTTGGTACTACTGGCTAGACCGGTTTGTTCTCACGTGTTTTTTATGTTTCTCTTTTGGATGGTAGGGTCGGTGGATATGATTTTATTCAAAGTTTTAGTAGAGAATAATAAGAGGTTAGCTACTTAACTGGCTATTGAATCTTTTGTTTGTTAACTCGCGCACATGTGAAATGTGTGGTTCCTTTTCTTATTCAATGGTTTGATATTTAGCACATCCTTTCTCTTTCTAAAGAAACAGTAAGTTTCATTTGCTTCTCCAAGGCCTATAAGTATGTTATCGGCCCAACATACAAACATTGTGAGGTCAGGAGGTCTTGTTTCGAATTTTGACAAAGTCTTTTTTGCACACCAAAAATTACTATCTTACTGCTGTTATGGCTTTTAATCTAATCGTTTAAATTCTTTCTCACTCAAATAAACTTCGATGTCAAATTAGGAATTTAAGTGGATTCAAAGTTCAAACTAATAGTCTTTGAGTGAATTAAGAATTTGATTGAATTAGGAAAACATAGGAGTTCAAATTACAATCTTAATGATGTTATCGCTTATGAAACAATAATATTGATGCTACTTGTATTCTCTGTAAGGCGACACAAAAAAGTTGGTCTTTACATGTCCCTGGACTCGATGAAGGTCTGGAACGGGTTTTCTCAAGTGCTTCTTCAGAATAAGTACACCACTGAATAGACTGCTCGATACGCTTTTCAAGCTGACGGTCTATAGTACATAGAGAGAGATCAGTAATTCAAGAAGACATTGAGAGATACCACAAAGACGAGATCTGATTTGGTAAGTTTATTGACAAGATTGTCAAGAACATATTATGCTCTTTGCAGGAAGTAGGTTACATGGCTGGGAGCAAGGATGCAAATATTAACCAAGTAGTGTTAGTTTAGTGGTTGAAGAATTCGAGTATCGTATAAAGTCATTTGTTTTGGGTTTGATTTCTGTTGAGAATAAAGTTGTTGATAGTTGGTTAGTTTGGGCTTGAATTTCGGTTCATATAGTTTACATGGTAGTTACTTTGACATTAATTAGTTTAAATCCTAATCCATTTTAGAGTAAAAATAGAATAATGAAAAAAAGATAAATGTATTACTCCATCAATTTAAATGAAATAGGATTAAAGCATTTCTTACCTCAAACTTTATTTTGGAGTAAAAACTGGAGTGAAGTTGGAGATGTTAAAGCATACATTAGAAATATTGGGTTTCAGTAAATTAAATTTATCCATACAATGCCACAGTTAAAGTTAAATTCGGAACACTTCTATCAGTTGAACCAAAACCATGTACTTACCTGAATGGCGTTACTATACTTTAGTGATCAAGAAACAATCCATAGAGATTGAGATATGTTTGCCTTTAATTTGAATGAATTATCCCAAAATATACAAGTACGTACACAATGAATAAAAAACTATAGTTTTAACAAATAAAACCCATTGTAATCAAAGTTTTTAACAAATAAAACAGATTCACAAAGCATATAAGAGTTTGTTTATGGATGCTTCTTAGAAGCTGTTTGTTTCTCGAGTTGTTCGAAAAGAGAACCATCGTACGCAGCTCTCACTGTCTCTTTGTGCAACAGACCGTTCTTGTCTTTACACAAATAATGCAGCATCTTCCACTCCGTATATCCAGCAATCCTGCATTTTTTAACTCTAAATATTATTGATCGCGTTTCCGGTTATAATGGAAACTAAACCGGTTGGGATACTTACGCTCCTTTGCGATCATTAGGCTCTTTGTTTGCGTTGAGTAGTTGTTCGAGCTCCTCCCCCGTCAAAGCATCGGGATGTGTCTTTGAATGCTTCGCGAACATCTCCTCGAACTTTGATGCCACAAACCTCCAAAAAAATTATAGAAAAAAATACAGTAGTTTTAATTAAAATATACTAAAATCATCAGAATTTGCGTAATTTAACACTCCCTCCGTTCCTTAAAATTACATATTTTAGAGAAAAATTTTGTTTCAAAAAGATACATCTTTTATATTTTAATGCATATTTTATCAACTAATTGCAAACTTCAAAAAACTTAATTGCACTAGTTAAATTTTTATTGGCTTAAAATTATAGAAAAAAAATAAACACAAAAAACTATGCAAATTTAGTGTGTTTTATTAAGATGTGTGAAAAATCTAGAATATACTTTCTCTGTTCCTTAAAGTTACATATTCTAGAGAAAAAAATTATTTTTAAAAGATCTATTTTTTACATTTTCAATGCATATTTTATTAACTGATTGCAAATTTCAAAAAACTTAATTGCTCTAGTTGAATTTTTATTGGCTTAAAATTATGGAAAAAATATAAACACAAAAAAATATGTAAATTTAATATGTTATTAAAACGTGTGAAAAATCTAGAATATGTAACTTTATGGAACAAAAGGAGTATAACTTGGAACATGGGAGTATATACTACACGCAAGTTATCAGATACCTGCCATCCTTATCGTAAACGCCTGAATCGCTGCCATGTTTGGCAAGGTGAATATTCTTAACCTCTATGGGAAATGAGAAGGAGAAACCTTTACCCTGCAGATCAAAACACATATCACTGATTCCTTTTGTCATAAGCTATGAAATTAACACTACCAATATTTAAATTTTTAATTGTGTTAATAGTTCAGATTTCAAGTTACCGGACGAGTTTTGCTGCTTAGACCCATGTTGATGAACAGAGAAGCAAATGCCGACAAGAGATAGCCACATCCGATTGCTCTAAACCCTGTTCTTGTTTTTGGTCATTCGGCATGATCCGACCGTAACATCAGTCAAAGAATATAAAAAAAAATCTTTATTTTTACTACAGAATCCACAAGTCCACGCACTATAAAGAAAACAAAAGATCCCCAAGGCAAATATAATTTTAGAGATTATGAGATTCATCAAGACATCCTGGTCTAACTAAAGAGTTATTCTTTTTCAAACCGTACCTTGATATGTCTCCGAGGGATAAACGATGCCATCTTTGTTCCGGTCAAAGAAGGCCACATGTCTCTGCAAGAAGTTATCCTCTTCTGGCACAAATTTCACTCCTAGAAAAAGCCCAAAACGTTTCAAGATCGATTTTATCATGGTACATATTGAATAAGAATGATAGAAAAGTACCAGGTGATGCAGAGGAAGCCATGATCAGAGAGAGACAAGGAAAAAGGAAACGGCTGGAAAGAGAGAAGTCACAGAAAAAGTGAGAAGAAAATAGCGAAACACTCTTCTTTTATATTTACTTTTTTTTTGTATCTTTAGATTTAAGAAAAAGAGAACTGTTCGTCATGTTATTCTATTGATGATAATGTAATTAAAGATTCGATTCGATCTGTAATTTGTTCTTTTATGATTCTTTTAACGAAAACGAGAAATTGAGTGGGAAGCGTCAGGCATTTAATATTGGCTTCATTCATGCACCACGTTGCTTTCGCTGGTTTTTATTTGTCTTCCCTTTTTTCCTCTTCTACTTTAGTACTCCTTTCCCGAAAATAAGAATTTTTAGATTTTTTAGATTTTTTTTTTCCACAAAGATAGATTTTCTATATTGTTAAAGTACTTTTTATACTTTTGAGAAACATTAATTGAGAATATTTGAATTAATTAAATTTTATTGATGGAAAGTTATTGAAAAATGAATAATAAAATAAAAAATAAATTAAATTTTAAACATTTATTAAATTTTTAATAAGTGTGCATACTCTAGAAAATCTTACTTTTAGAAACAGAGAGAGTATTTCGCATTTAAATAATTTTTTTTGGTCAACTAACATTTAAATAATATATTTAGGTGTCTTATTTAACATTGAATTTGAAATTAATTATATCAGGTTTTATAACCCATTCGTATCTAATAATTGATTGTAAAATATTTATATCATTAAGTTTCAAAAATATGTATAAAAATTATAAATTATTTATTATTGTACTTAAAACATTTTTCTGAAAGATTTTGGAATCTAGTGTATAAATTTTTGTATTTACAATATTTTCATTTTAAAAAAAAAATCTAGCTATTATTATTTTTTGTATTTAAATATTTTACTAAATCATTTTTAAATTTATGGTCATTCAATTTAGAAAATCAAATACAAAAATTAAATCTTGTGTTATTCATGTTTGATAGATTCTTACAGTTCATTTAAAAAGAGTTTAAATTTAATTTCATTTGTAAACTATTGTAACAAATTTTATTATTATCTTCAAATTTTATAATTATTTTATGAATAATAAAATCCACGACAGACTTGTAGCCATCTTCACTTTTGCCCAAAACTATCGTCACATTGTTGAATTTAATGTATGTTGACGTTAATTAATACAATTTTGTTTTGGTAATTTCTTACTAGTTTTTTTTTTTTAACTTAGCTTTCAGTTATCGTTCTCTTTTGGCATCCCCTTAATACTTTTTTAATCCATCGCTTTTATAATTGTACATTTCATGTGTTTGTTAATTGCAAGGTTCCAGATTTTGTCCGTCTTGCATAGCCGACAGCATTTATAAATGATTGCCGCACAGTGTTTGAGTGTATACATTTCTTCGGCTTCATAAAAAAGATTTCTACACAAGTTGAAAGAAAAAGACTAAATTGTTTACTATATTATTGCAAAATTAAGGCCAATATATATTTTTTTTTTTGCTAAAGATGTGAGTATTATTACTAGAATGAAATTTGATTACAGATTAACTGAACCAAAATCTGCTAATTAAAGCCATTCTGTTCATAAGAACCGTAAAAAAAATTAAAAAAATCCTTAGGAAGCAAAGATTTAGGTCCAGAGCAAATCACTAGTAGTAAGCAATGAAGCTAGTTTGAAACTTGAACAAGAGACGACATATATTATCCCTAACAAACCGCTCCCTGATCACCTAAGGCGACCAAGAGAATAGCTTCAAAGAGCAGTCTGGACTAACACACAACCGAAGGTGGTTCCATACTGTTTCGACGGAGGTGATTGGCTACGGCTCCGAAACACCACATGAGGAGAATGCCTAGCAAACAGACTCGCAACTAACAGAGTGGAAAGACTTAGTGTAGTCAGTCCTGACATTCCAACCGTTGGAGGTGAAGATTAAAGTCAAGGCAAATGCAGACGGTAAAATAACCTTCAACCAGCCACGAACCTACAAGATACGGTGGAGACATTGAGGGAAAACACAAAAGCTTTTACCGGAGGCAGATAAAATATTTATTTATTTAAAATTAGAAAATTTATAAAAAGACAATTAAAAACAATAGTATTAGTTTAACATGATATTTATTTAAAAACGAAAAATGTAATACTTAAGTTAGAAGGTTTGTATTGGTCACACAAGAAACTAAGGTTTGTATTTAACCAAAAAAAGTGGTCTAATTAGCTTAGACTACAAGAAAACAAAAATCGTGATGTACATTGTTATCGGAAGAGATAATCAAACTGGTGATAATGCAACTATGGTGGAAATATATATTTATTAAATTGATGGATTAACAAATTGCTTTTATAAATGAAAATTAATAAGGGTAATATTATTAAAGGTATACCACATGTGTGTTTTCTAAGGGTAATATTATTTCTTTTTAGTCGCTTTCTATTTGAGTTATTGAAAAACATGGATGACTGACTAAGCTTCGCGTTTGTATGCGGACAATTAAAGATTACAGCTACGAAAACTTAACCCTATTTTATCAATGACTTGTGTTTCATATTTAGTTAAAAATATGACAAAATACACGTACAGGTAATCAAATCACAGTTTTAGCATTGGTATTGGTATTGGTATTGGTATTGGTATTGGTATTGGACGGTATCAACGTATTAATGAAAACGGAAACCTAACAAGAGATTGTTTTCTGATTTAATTGACTAATTTATGTTGGCGCATCGATAGATTAATAACTGTTAGTATCTGATATAGACTATATCGTAAAGCATATAGATTATAAAATGTAAGTTATATGATTAAAATAACATAATATATTGAGTTTTACTAGTTTAGATACACATGTAATTTCAAATAATTTTATTGTTACAATGTACTAATAGTTTAACGAAATCTGGAATACATTTTGTACTTATAAATGTAGATTAGATGTGTGGTCTGCCTGGGTATCAAAAATCCTGTCTTCCTATCTTTTTGATGATATCAGATGTTACCCACCCGTGATTGGCCAAAATCCGACGTAAAGATGCTACCATTTAATGTTATGGTGAATGGTTTTCCTGTCCACCAATTGAAATTACTGTTACTGTACAATTTAACTAGGTGTTTTCCTGAATCATGTGTAGTAATAAATTTTTTAAATCTAAATTATATTTAAAAATAAATTTTATTAAATATTATAGATTTTACTATTTTCTTACTAATATTTAATATAGATTTGATAAATATTAAATCAATTTGTATAAAACTAATAAAATGATATAACATTGTATAATTATCAAAAATTTATCCTAAATAATATTTATAAAATTTGTAGGTATATAAAAAACTAATGATCTTACGATTAGATATTTAAATTTTTTAAAAATTGTAGAAATTTTTAAAAGCTTTAGTAATACAAATTGTATAATTATACAAAAATAATAATATTTCGAAATTTAAAATGTTATATATGAATATATTTATTTTATAGATGATGTATGAGTTATTACCATATTTAAAAAAAGTTTACCAAAAAGAAATATCAATAATAAATGTAATATCAATTATTACCATATTTTAATAAGTTTGCCAAAAATATAAATCAACATTAAATGAAATTATCCATGTCATATTTTTTTGGAAGTCATGTCATCAATTTCAGTAGTCATGTCATATTCGTTTTGCGAAATTGATTGTAGAAAAAACATGTGGCAAAATCACTTCGCAAATATAGTCTAGGGGATGTTATGGACGTTACATATTCTATAAAAAGTGGATACAATTTGAGATTTGTTTTGAATAAAATGATTCTATATGGAATATTTGAAGGATTGGTAGACGTTAAGGAACGGTATCAACATTCACACGCATTGGAAGAGTGCAATAATTAAACAGGTCATTGAGTGCAACAGATTACTTTTGCTTTTATCTCTTTGTCTTGTCCAAAGCCAACGGCTGGTGATGACAACCCTAAAACTTTCTCTCCACATTCACACTTTGGTATAGATCATTGCTTCTACAAACTACCATAAACATTCCCTTTTATATTATACTCCAGAACCTTTTCCTTTTTACTCTTATCAAACTTGGCTTAAAAAGTTGCATTAGAAAGCGTCTACACTTGTAAGACTTTTAACAAGCATCTTTCATGAGTCTCATTTAGGGAAAAAAAAGACTACGGTCTAATGCCTGAAACCTTCCAAGCGTTGAGATAACTTTTGCGGTTCTGCAGTGACATCAATTATCTGAATCAGTAAATCCTCCATTGTGTTTTCTCTTCTCCAGATAAAGGAAGTGACTCGGTTCAGCCTGATGGTTTTGATTTGACCCTGCTTGTTAAACTATGTATGTAGTTGAATATTGAGCAAAAATATGATCTCATAATCATCACATGTTAATTGGAACTCATCAATGGGTCCACGCTTCATAGTCACCCACAAGGACCACAACGGAATCAGCATAAAGTAGAAACATTTGAGAGTTTATGTTATATGTCAAAGAAAATGATTCATTTTGAAAGTATATTATAAAATTAAAACGTCAGAGCAAATTAAGTTTTACAATACATAAAAACGAAAAGGGTACAAAACTGGAAAAGCCTTCAACACTTTCAACTGTAACACTGTCAAGAAGAAAGCTTTCCTCTTCTCGTGTCCCTCAGCACCACAACAAAACAAAAACAAACTACACTTTCTTCTGCAAAAAGCTTCAAGTTTTTTGGGATCTAAGCTCAGCTTGCGGTTTTCAGGGTTCGTATCACGTCTCCATCTTCTTGCTCCATCTGAAAGAGATAAGAGAGGCACATAAGAACATATAGACAACACAAAGTAACTCCACAATTCAACACAAAGTGTGAAATCTCACCTCAACAACTACTCTCTTCTTCTTCTTCTTCTTTGATTTTCCAAGATCATCAGACTTTCTTGAATCTCTCTTTCCTTTTTTATGAATCACAACTTGCTCCTCACCATCATCGTCGTCTTCCTCCTCATCAGCTGAATCTATATTCAAAAAAATTGTGGCTTTGTAAATAATCCACCACGAGAAAGACCTTACCTGACTAAAAAACTCACAAGAGATACGAATTTTGTATAATGAGTTTTACCATGTTCATCATCGTTGAAGTTAGACATCTTAGAGGGAAAGCCAGAGAAATCTTCCATATCTTCCTCTTCTTCAAGCTCTTCGTATCCTTCAACATATTCAATCTCTGGCTCCTGATAGTTCATTCAACAATAAACATTTTGAACAAAGGGAGTGCCGTTCTATGTCAACAAAACAGAGAAAATAAAACAATATCAATTATTTAAGTGCACGCTTATATAAAAGTACCTCCTCTTCTTCCTCTTCCTCGACACCTTCTGCCAATTTCTTTTCTTCATCAAGAACCTTGTTCCACTCAAGTTCCGGGTAATTGTATATGTCACCATAAATACCCTTCTTCAAACGCTCTAGCAACTCGGTCTCAATAGCCTGATCAGTAGAGAGAAACCAGCTTATGGAAAAACAAAACAGAAACAAAAGCAGACAGGCAATAGATAAAAAGCGAAAATAGATGAGTGACCTTATCCAAGACCGCTGCTTTAACAGCCTTCTCCTCTCTTCTTGATTCTCTCTTGATATCCCTCCTTGGTGTAGTCATTATCTTCTCCCTATGAACAAAAACAACACCACCAAACAATCAAACCCAACAGAACTAGGAAGCTGCATATTACAAAACCAAGGACCAACCTTGTCTTGAGAGCCAGTTTCCTCATACGAATACGCATCTGAGTCATTTTGGTCAGTCTTTGCTTGATCTTGTGCTGTAACAACTTAGGCCAATACAACTACAACCAAAATAAAAACAGAATAAAAACATCTACTCTTGTTTCATCAAGATATAATAATCAATCTAAGCTCTAATTACCAAGTGCTTGTCAATGGTTTCAAGAGCCTTCTCGTAGTTCCTAGGCAACTTCACCCTCTCCCACAAGTTCTTAGGCATATGGGCTCTCTCTATTGTCTTCATATACAAATAAAACACACCTAGACAAAAAAAAAAATCGAAACTAAAGAGATCAATTCAAATCAGACAAAACACGAAGTTAAACAAGGAAATGTCAAGTAGTAGTACCATCGTGGTCTCTAATGGTAGCGTAACGGCTGTTAGCAAGAGGACAAGAGCTTCGGTTGCAAATACCCGTAACGTTGTAAGGGTTTCTACAGAAGATTCCGGTTTCGATTCTACGAAGGTGGAGCAAGGTATCTCAATCAGTAAGAGAGTTCACAGAGGAAGAAGAAGTGAAGAGCTTACTTGGCCATGTAACTGCAGTGCTTGTGTCTGATGACTTGCCATATGACCTCGTCGTGCTGCATCTTTCACGGTGGAGTTTTCAAATCCGGCGACGCAGGGAAGGGATACTCGGACAAGAGATGGGTTTTGCGAACTAGGGTTTCAAAATGAGGAGTTATATTTTATTTTATGTTTTGTAAGGAGTGTGTTTTCGCGAAGATTGGAAAATTGGAGGGTTATAATGCAACTTCTAATAATTGTTGATAAAAAATATCATTTGGGCCCTCGTTTGTTAAGCCCAAGCCCTTTTCTTTTGGGTATTTATAGAAACATAGCATCCCATCAAGAGGGTTGTATGTAAAGAATATGGAACGTGTGTAGAACATTGATCGTATGGAGATCACAAAACAGTGAACACAAGATGCATCTTAGAATGAAGATAAGCTGAGGATAAACACAGAGATTTGATTTATAGAAAACAAAGCATCCCATCAAGAGAGAGGGTTGTATGTAAAAAATATGGAAGCAACAAACAGCTTTCCAAATGTCTAGGCATTCCTCATTATTTTCTTCATCCCGCTAACCTCTTTGCTCCAAGTCTCCAGCTTCTGTTTTTCTGTCATCTCATACTCAGTGTTCATCTCCAAATATAAGGGCTCGATCAACTTCTCCTGACACACTCTTTCTGTGTTCTTCTTTTGGCCTGTTGATGACAGAGATTCGAAGAACAACTCAACGCATTTATCCCTTTTCACACAAAGCTTCTCTGTCCTTGGTTCTCTTCGAAGCTTCACTCTCTTGCCGCTTAGGAGGATCTTGTGTTGTCCCTGTTGCTTTAGCTTACACTAGTTCTGCCCAGAAGATCTCTTATTGCTATTTCCGTGTACTGCCTCAGGATCATTGTGCTCAGCATCACCTGGAGGTGAAGCAGATTCCATAATTTGGTTTTCAAGAATGTGTAATAAGAACACAAAACCGCATAAGCTCTTGGAACTCGCCTTCTTCCCTGTCATTCTGGGTGGAGACATCATCTCTAAACAACCTAGTCCATTGCTCATCACTTTCTGTCTGAATTTAGCTCTCTTCCCGCTTGTGAGAAACTGTTTCCTCATGAGATTCACCAGGTTGACCACATATTTTTCAGAAAAAAATCACTTTATTTCTAGCAGTATGCTTTTTCTTGTATTTATCTCCAGCTTTATGCTTCTCCCACTCCATCAGTAGCTTCTTCAATTCTATTGAACCAAGCGAGAACTTAATTCCATACTCCACTGTAGATTTTGCTCTCTTTCCTAATTACTTATGAAGCAACTTGAGTATCTTATCCCTGACCAAACTGACTATCGTATCCTCACCTATCAACGTTGTTAGTTCAAGTTTTTGCAGCAAAGCCTCGTCATATCTTTGACTGCCATCTTCATTGCCGTCTAGCAGCTCATCAACCAAAACACAGAAGCACTTCACTAGTTTATATCCTTTCATTCTCTAGCTGCTTTGAATTGTGAAGTCTCTCTTTGTATGTAGCAGAGAGTAGAGAGAATTACTTTTCCCCTGTGATACTTTCGTATAGTCCTTCTTTGCTTTACTCCCTTTCATGAGCTCTCCTCGAAACCTAGTTCCCTTCCACAAACAGTACTGCTTTTTGACCCGTTCTTTCTTCCATCCCAACAAGACAGTCGCCCATATTATTGTCGCAAGCAAGAGGAGCTTACCACAACCCAGAGGTTGATGTGTCGTCTTTGTCTTCTCCCTCATGGTTTCTATCAACATAGCTAGACCCTGTAGCTTAAGCCTTTTTCTCAGCTTGTTTTGCTCCTGTTTGAGCATTTGCTTCGACCATTCTTCTAACTTCTTCAGAATCCTCCCAAGTCTCCTTATCAAATGAGCAAATTCCAGCTCATGCTTAAACTCCAGCTCAGGACTATTAGGCTTGGTTGTCTTCCTCTTGTCAACAAAAAGCAACTTCACACAAGATCTTACAATATCATATAATTGATGCCTCTTGTCAGATCTCAAGTAAGATATCTTATCACCATCAATCTTCCTAGACAGTGTCTGCTCAAGATTAGGGTTCCCACTAAAAGACTTATGGTTACCTAAAAGCACATCTCTACTCTTCTTGTTTCTGTTATGGCGCTTGTATTTGAACTTAAGTTTTTTCCCTGTGACAAGCTGTCTCTTAACTCCGTTATCACCCCTCACCAGTCCTGCTTTCATCAACCCATGAGTGTCCTCAATGCTCTTCTCATCAATCTCCACTCTCATTTTTCCTGTCTTCTTCTTCTTGAATCCTATAAGCCATTTCCGGTTGAGCATTTGATGAACGTAAATCAATTGACAATTTCCAGATTTCATTCTCTTCATATTTACACTTTTCTCTGAGTCACAGACCCCAAGTATCCTCTTCTTAATCTTCATTTTAACTTTCTTTCCTCTCAGAAACATTTTATCGAGCATGTGGCATGCATACGAGTTCATCACAGCCTCCATTTGTTCTCCTCTCTCACGTTGATGCTTATCACATCTGTTTGAATCAACAAAAGTAAATCAAGGTTCCTCACAGTCAACAGAATTATAACCATTCCCTTCAAGTTCCAAACCCTTCCCTAAACCATTTTCAATCCCCACAAGAGGTATCTTCCACCTCTTCTTCTTCTTCTTCTTCCTCGCTTTATCTCTTTTCTTAACCTATGGAACTTTCTTGAACAGATCTATCATGGTCGCTGGTGATTCTTCTTCTTCTGCAACATTCTCACATGTCACTACGTGAATCGCCTCCTCCAACAAGAACACATAATTCTCGTTCTTATCCTCCAGCTTTGTCACTGGCGGGTTCAACCTCACATAGCCCGTCATGCCTCGTGTCTCTTCCAACTCGTCCATCGAGATACCAGTCTCCCCAGCAACTTCGATCAATGGCTTCTCAAACCACTCCAGGTTTGAAGATCTGCTCATCCGCTCTTGGACAACCATGGCCGGCTCTCAGAACGTCTCTGTGTTCCTTTCCGGCTGTTGCTCCACAACCAACGGTGTCAGCTTCCTCATACACTGTTGTGATTGATCCATAACTTGATCCATTGCATAAGATCCAGAAGTTATCGGCCCTGCCTCTCGCCTATCCTTTTTCCCGGTCTGATCTTCCTTCCTCAGATCGAGTTTCTCAAACCCCATGGCCATCATCCTCATCATCTCGTTCATCATCTCGATCATGTGATCTCCCATGGATTCGATCTTCTCTTCAATCATTGTGATTCTTTTGGCTCTGTCAACCCAGTCTTCATCGCCAACACCCTTTTGTTCCCCGATCGCTGCTTGCTCTGATACCAAGTTTGTTACGAGTAGATGTGAAAACAAAGATCTAAAGATGAAATACTGATTGTACTGAGAGAAATAGTGATTTTACAAGAGAAACCGATTAAGATCTCTCTACATCTCTCTACATCTCTCTCCCTGATTATTCACTCAAACTCTAGATCACCTTTCTCTCTAGCAAACTACAGCTTAAATAGAAAGAGTAAGCAGCAAGTTGAAGAGAAGCCAGCTCAGCATCTTCCCATGTGACACGTTATGTTCTCACGTGCGTTGCTCACGTGAATGCCCCCTCTTCCCCTCATACGTATCATCTCCATTGCCTACCTACTACAACTTATATATCATAGAAGAGTTTCTGCACAAAGACGCAATGAACAAGCAACTCTGACGACACACAAAAACTATGCTCAAAGTCATCTCTTTTTTATCAAACCCCAAACCGGGAAATACGAAACAATCTTCCTTCTACTCTCTGCCATGCATCTCCCTCTCTTTCCCCTGTTTTGGCTACCAGTTGCATTTCACTCAGCAGCAGCAGCCTGTTCCACGCATTTAGTTTAGCTTCCCCATTGTTTTTTAAACAATATAACTTGCTAATTAAGTATGAGATATGGATCTTTAGTCTGGAGATTTCTTCCACATCTTCCAAATCAAGTCCTTCTACTGAGTGTGAGTAATCCCTGGCTTCTCCTCCTTCAGCCTTGGTATTTCCGCTTCTTCAAACGCCTATACGGTATAGGCTATAACACTTCTTGATGCTCATCATGAGTATATGGACATGAATGAGGAGGATGCTGAATTTGATGAAGTCTTGATGGAACCAGAAGCAGAAAATCAAGCAACTGCAGCGACACAAGCAACTAAACCTCAACGTAAGCGTCAAAAAACCTCAACTATTTGGAATGATTTTGTATTAGTGGGGATAGAAGAGGGTGGAAAAGAAAGGGCTAAGTGCATTCACTGTGATTCAAAATTAGTGTATAATAGTAAGACTCATGGTACAAATCAGTTGAAGCGACACTTAGAGGGTTGTTCTAAGATGCCTAAGAAGGTAGATAAGCGTGTGTATGATCATAAGGTAGATCGTGAGATGGTTACTGGAGCTATCATCTACCATGATCTACCATTTCGATATGTGGAATACAAGAAGGTTAGAGCAAGAGATAGGTATTTAAATCCTGATTGTCAACACATATGTAGACAGACTGTTGCCCTTGATGTTTACAGGAGATATGAAATAGAGAAAGAGAAGTTGAAGGGGCTGTTTGTGAAGCATCGTGGCAGGGTTTGTCTCACCGCTGATTTATGGGTAGCTCGGCCTAAGAATATGGGATTATATCTGCTTAAATGTCAATTACATTGATGATGGTTGGAGATTGAACAGTAAGATCTTAGAGTCTTTGAAGGAATGGGGTTTAGAGAAGAAGATTTTCTCGATTACTCTAGACAATGCCACAAACAACAATAGTATGTTGAGAATTCTCAAGGGCAAGCTTCTGATGACAAGTGGAATCGATGGAGGTCTGTTGTGTGATGGCAAGCACCTACATGTGAGATGTTGTGCTCACATTTTGAGCCTCATAGTTAAAAATGGCTTGGAGTTAGCAAATAGTCTTCCGCATAACATTCGAGAGAGTGTCAGATATGTGAAAGCATCGCCACAAAGGAAAGAAGCATTTGCAGCATGTGTAGAGAAAGTAGGAATTAGAGGTGGAGTTGGATTGTTACTTGATGTTCCTACTCGCTGGAACTCTACATACGAGATGCTGGTCAGAGCTCTCAAGTTTAAGGACGCATTTGCTAGCATGGAGTTGTATGATCCGAACTATAAGACGTTGCCTTCAGTGGATGAGTGGAACCGTGGAACAAAGATCTGTGCATTGTTGAAGTCGTTCAGTGTTATGGCAACCGACTTTTCAGGTTCAAAGTATCCCACTTCTAATATCTACTTCACACAAGTATGGAGTATACAATTGTTATTGGAGAAATATTCTATTTGTGATGATCTTGGGGCGAGAGAAATGGCCAGAGACATGCAAGTTAAGGTTGATAAATACTTGAAAGATTATTGTGTAATATTGGCTATGGGAGCAGCTCTAGATCCAAGAATAAAGATTGGTATGCTGGAAGCTGCTTATAAAGAAGTGGATCCGACTACTGCAAGCTTAAAGACTGAAAAACTCAAGAAAAGTTTGAGTGATCTCTATAAAAACTATCAGAAATTGTCTCAAACAAGTTCTTCAGGTGGTTCACTTACGCCAACTCCACATGAGATTGTCACAGAATCTCCACTTGAAGATGATTACTATAATGTAAGTAACTTAATATAATTTTAGGTAATCACAGTCATTCATTATCTTGAAATTGACAATTTTGGTATAAATGCTCATAATGTAGGATTTTTTTGAGTTGGAAAAGAGCATTGGAGGTGGAGCTAGTGATCCAAAGACACATTTGGACATCTACTTGGAAGAGCCAAGGCTAAATATGAGGGCTAACTTAAATTTGGATGTCTTGAGTTGTTGAAAAGAGAATCAATATCGATTTGGGGATTTAGCATCTATGGCCAGAGACATCCTCAGCATTCCGATCACCATAGTAGCTTCTGAGTCTGCCTTTAGCATTGGATCCCGGGTTTTAACTCCTTACCGAAACCGCCTCTTACCTAAAAATGTCCAAGCTCTTCTTTGCACTAGGAATTGGCTGCGTGGTTTTGCTGAATTCCAAGGTAAAAAGCTTAAAAATACCATTTATGATTATTTTTTTGTAACTGATTCATATTATATTTTGTAGGTACAATTGAAGACCTCTTTGATGAAAATGAAGATGTTCAAAAAGAAAACAAGTAGTTCAGGAATGGAGTCTTCGTCATCAAAAGATTGAAGTGTTTGATGTTGCAATGGTATATAGTGTTTTGGTTTTGATTATGTCTTATATCACTTTATAATATGTTTGATAAAAATATATAATGATAGGTTATGATTTCATTATGGACAGGTCTTGATATTGTGTACGGTGTAGAAGATTAAAGCTGCTCTTCATTGTGATAGCACCTAATTTGAGATGGGACAGTGTGTGTGGATTGAGTCAAGAAAGATTGAGTTGCAAACTTTGAATTTTTAGTTGAAATGTGATTTGTAAACTTTGAATTTTTAGCTAAAACAAAACAATGTAATGTTCAGTGTTATGACTTATGATTATAGAGTTGTATTTATTTGACAGGTTTGACTGAAGTTTACTCATGAAGAAACATGTCATTAACTCATGATACAAACAGGTCACGTTCAATTTTTTTTTAAAGTAAACGGGCTCTACCCGGACTTGAAACGGGCTTAATGCTAAACGAGCTTTACATAAACGGTCTCTAAACGGGTTTGGTTTAATCGGGCTCTAAACGGACAACTATTAAACGGACGCGAAGTAAATGGAACGGGCCGGACATGCCCGTTTTAACATGGCTACCTATACCCCACAAGTGACAAGTGTTACAAACAACTTAGTCAGTTAAATACCGGAACTTACAAAACATGTTAAATCAATCAATACATCTATCTATCTATCATTCCAACAACAGAGACTCTCCTAATCACACATACTAAGAAGAAGCCACATTAAACTAACCCCACAATCAATCAATCAACCTTGCTTTTCAACAACATGACTCTCCTAATTACACAGTGATCCAATTAACATCAAACATAGCAAGAAGAAGCCATATTTGAGCTACTAGATTAACCTTGAACGAAGCCTTGAGCCTTTTCTCTGGGTGGCGATCAACGGGAAGGTTATCAGCGACGGTCATCTTCGCGAGCGCTTCGTCAACCGTACGTGCCTCGATGAGTGAATCATCGCGATTCATATTAGACACTAACACCATCTTCTCGACTCCTCTTCAGCCGCCACGCGTGTATGCTTCTTCTTGGCCTCTTCCGATTTCTTCGCCAGCGCCGCCCGCTCCTCCTCGCGCCTCCTTATGAGCTCCGCTTCCATCACCTTCGGGACCAGCGCGGAGACGCGGCTGACCTTCGTATCCGGTTTTTAAGAGCCTTCTCCAGCTCTTTCTCTTCTTGTTCCGCTAGACGCTTAGCCTCCGCTTTCTTGGCGGCTGTCTCTGCCTTCTTCCTCACGTTTCTTACCTGTTTTGGATTTGGGACCTTCGGCTTCGCGCCAGTATTGTTCCTCTTTGATGTGCCCTGGTTCGTGGATCAGTCCATTGGAGCCAACCAGCATGGAGATCAAGACGTTCTGAATAATTTGACCGAGGTTCGTTCATCCGACCGTACCGATCAGACTGACCGAGCCGTCCCGCGTGCGTCCCGATTGGAGCTTCAGCTAGAACCACGTCCAGACGACCTAACCGACCGAACCACAGCCCGTCTTCCCCGACCAACTCGACATTCTAAAACCCACGGTCGAGCCAGACTTAGCTTGG
>NC_027753.1:29242861-29252769 GCF_000695525.1 Brassica oleracea var. oleracea
GCTTGTTGATTTGGTGGTCAGCCAATCATCTTTTGTGTCGTTTGGTGGTTAGCCAACACACCTTCATCGTTTCTTAGGTGGTTAGCCTTAGATCGTGGTATATCAAGAGTCATTCCGCATCTCTTGACGATCCATTCATTCCATTCCAGTTCCAGAAGTGCCATCGCCTTCTCGGTTCATATCAAACACCCGGCCAAAGCCATCCTTCCCGTTTTGGGCGTATCACTCTTTCTCCCGACTCTGGCGATCCTTCTGCTCCGCTTCGGCTGCGTTCTGGCGGGATTTGGCAACCTCCGCCTTTCTTCGGCATCTTCGTCTCGCTATGGCTCAAATTGATCTTTCTCGATTTTTTCCTCCGTTGGTAACTGAATTTCGATTTACAGATCAAGTTCGGTTCAGAGTTTCGATAACTGAACCGGAAGGAAGGCTAACTGAAACTCTTAACCGAATTTAACGGAACCGAATTTCGGTTTATTGATCAAGTTCGGTTAAGAGTTTCGGTTAGCCTTCCTTTCGGTTCCGGTGCTCGAGACAAGCTAAGGTCTCACGAGTCGTCGTCACTCGTTTCGTTTAATGAGATCGTACTAGAAAACTGCGGGTCGTTTCAGTGTTTTAGACGGCAAGTAGTTTACACTAAGGAAACGGCATGTATTGCGTGAGCCAGTAGTATGAACTATGAAGTTAAGAATGACCTGTGTTTGTTGCACCTTTTTACACAATTTTCTATCATTACATTTCTTCATGACCATCAAAAACATAATCATGACACTATTCATGAACTGTATTGCATGTGTAAGCTTAGAGGATCAATCATACAACAGCATCGGCTTGTCTATTAGTCAATCTCGCGTATAACCCATCTTTGCTCATAAGCTCTTCGTGATTGCCCATCTGTTTTGCAAGACAAAACATAACAGTTAAAAACAGAGCTCAATGGTTTTCAATGAACTGAACAAAATCAGTTACCTCAACGACTCGTCCACTGTCCATAGCCACTATTCTATCCGCAGCCTTAATTGTAGAAAGTCTGAAGGAACATAATGTTGAAGATGTCATTAAACCAATCATCAAAACATGTCTGTGTAAGAAAAAGATACCTGTGTGCTATCACTATGACACTTCTCTTTGTCGCTGTGTCGCTTCCGATAGAACGAAGTACTCCCTGGAAGAGACAAAGGGTTGAGACTTCATGCATCTAACTAATGTTTCTTTTAGGCACTAGAGTGGATTTTACCTTAACGTTATGTTCGCTCTCTGCATCAAGTGCACTTGTGGCTTCATCTAAGATGAGTATTTTAGGATCTCTAAGGATGGCACGAGCAATGGCAATCCGCTGTTTCTGCCCTCCACTGAGTAAATCATCATCAACAATTGTGTTGTACCCATTGGGAAGCGCTGTGATGAAGTCATGTGCATAGGCTTGCTTTGCAGCCCATACTATATCTTCTTGCGTCACATTTCGATCACATCCGTACTTGATGTTGGAACCGATGTCTGTGCGGAAGAGTTTTGGTTCTTGCCCCACGTATCCGATTCTTTGCCTTAGCCATTTGACATCCAAATCTTGCAAAGGAACCCCATCCAGTAGAATCTGAAAATCAAAGAGGAAGCCTTAAGGAAGGAAAGGCTTAAAAAGGTTGTGTAACAGTTAGTTCGAATAACCTACCTGACCGCTTTTTGGTTCGTACAGTTGCAGCAAAAGACTAACCACTGTGCTTTTGCCACTGCCACTTAGACCAACCTGAACACAACAGATTTGTACACAAATCACTTCCGATACATCCTAAGTAAATCAGTGCCAACGTCGGACTACTTTTGATATAAATACTTACGATTGCTACCACTTCCCCAGGACGCACGGAAATGCTCAAGTTTTGAAGCACTGCCACCTGAGATATTTACATATGATATGATTTGTTTAGACATTGAAAATCTGGTTCAAGGATATCCACACAAAAGCGGAAAGTTAGAGGTAACAGGTTAGACTGCAAAAGTTTCAACATAAATGCAGTCATACCTCTTCTCTTGAAGGGTAGGAGAACGACACATTAACGAACTCGATATGTCCTGTCAGTCTCTGCAGTCTCGTTCCTGCAGAAAGTTGATAAACAAAAATACATTACATGGTCAAGGCAGGAAAAGAAGTCCAAAGTGATCTACTCGGTGGTTCATCATTGAAGAGTTTGACTCTTAAGGGTTATATCAACTGATTACAACCAAACTCAAGCTCCCATCAATCTCAAAAATGGTCAACATATTTATAAAATATACTGCTCTTTGCCAAAAAAAAAACGGAACCTTACCTTTGGATATGAATTGATCACTTGGCCTGAGATCCATCATTTGGAAGACCTTTTCACTCGCTCCAACTGATTGCATCAAATTCGATAAATTATCTCCTACCCACCATGTTGCATAGATTAACCATTCACTATACAACAGAAACTTTGTCAGCTTCTCTGCTGTTATTTGACCGGCTAAGATAGACACTCCTCCAACCAATACAGCAATAATCTATAAAAGAAACAAATGATGGATCTTGTCACATTCTTAGTAAGAGCATCATCAAGGACCACATATTTATTAATCCTTCCAAAAAACAGTAAAAGGGTGAATGTACTTATGCAAAACTGGGTTAAATGTGAGGAACCTGAGTTGCGTGGTATAGAGTATTGAAGCTCCAATTCCAAATACCATATGCAGCACTCTGTCTCAAACTTACATCGGCCATTTTCTGAAGCCAGTGATTATACCTTTCAACAACAGAAGGAGATAAAATTTATGTCAGGACGTAAACAGAACCTGTTCTTGAAACAGATTGGGCCACTATGCAAAATTTCACCAGAAACAAAAGATCAAGAGACTTTCAAGGGTTTCATGGTATCACATTGCACCTTTTAAGCTCTTGCTTCTCAGTCCCATATACACGAACAGTTCTCATCAAAGAGTATGTCTCTTGAGCGACCTTGCAGATCCAGAGAGCAGTTATTAGCAAAGAATTAATTGCATAAAGACACATATCAGGATGATACATCTTGACAAAAAATGAAGATAAAGAGTTTCAAAACAATCTACTTCATTTGCAGAAGCTGTGATCTCCTGAATTAGCTTCGCTGTCTTCTTTTGGTACCTACAACATTAGCAGATGCAACTTTATTTTCACACTATGCATACGTATCAGTTGAGCAGCCAGGTGAATCATCTAATCAAAAGAAACAAAGTAATAGCAGAAACTCACATCCCGTAAACAAACATAACCGCTGCCAAAGTACAACAAATCACCAATGTGCAGACACCAAGGGGCCAGGACAGGATCAACAAATAAACTAAAGCCCCTGTACCCTAAAAGAAAGAAGGTAAACAAACAGATACATGTCAATCATGCACAAAGCACGCTTTAGGCGAGATGGAACTTATTATTGATAAGAAGAAGACCTGAAGAACATTGCGAAATATCATGTTCAGATCATTTCCAATGACCCTCGAGACTTGCTGACAGTCCGACCCTAGTCTGCTTGTTAAGTCACCAACAGTTTGAGAGTCGAAAAAGGATATATCCTGATCAATGCCCAGTAAGTTAGCAAGAGTAATTTCAAATATTAAAGGTAAACCAAGTTTTAAGAATTATAGAACAGCAAAGAACTTTCACGACCTGGAGGAGAAGAGTGGAGTATAGCGTTTCCCTCATTCGTTTCACCTACAGAGTAGAACGAGACTCATCACTCTTGAGGAGATTAAAACCACAAATAGAAAGGGAAGTGGTAACTAAACTCACAAGTATCATGTTAGCAATCCCGAAGAAGCATCCTCGTATGCCACTAGAATCAAGAATTGAACAAAGAGTTGCGTGAGGAGGTCCACAATATCAAAAGGTAGAACATTTTGTAAAAGACCCTCAAAATGAGGAACCTGATAAGACAGCAAGAACAACCCTCTAAAGAAAAGAAAAGAAAAAAAAACAGGGACAAGCATTTGACCATACAAGATGTTGACCTGCAAATGCCTGAAGTAACACATAGCACAATCAAGAGCTTGACATTCCGATGAAACACAGTGATATCACCACTTTGAGCCGAGAATATCGAAGCCGTCAAGAAATGTGGAATAGATATCTCTGAAAGCTGAAACAGGCAGAGAGTAAAACAAACATAAGCCAAGGAAAGATTCTAATTCTGATTCTGAATATAACACAGGGCCGGTACTGAAACTTAGGGGTCTAGAACAATTATCGACTGGAAGTAAATTATCTATAAATATTTTAAAATTAATTCGGTAGACTAATGAATGATCTATGCATATAAGCTAAATCATTTTGTGAGCCCAAGCCGAATGTTTCATTTGGCTATGCTCATGACCGCGTCAGCTCTGCTTGTAGCTTTCTTCTCTACAACTACACATACATACTCAACTTAACCAGTTTCAATCCTCTACAAAGCTAGTCTCAATGCACTCCACGAGAGGAGCTAAAGTCAACGAAGCAGTTCAAGAAAGCAACATGAATAAGGAAGAAGCCACGCACCGCAGCTACGATGAGAGTGGAAAACGCAGCGAAGATAACCCACCGATCCTCAGCCACAAGCTCCCAGATCCGAGTTAGGGCACGCCACACAGTCACCGGCTCCGCTACGAACCTACTATCGACTTCTTCCGAGAATCTCCACCAGCTTCCGCCTGGCAATATCGATCGGAGGAAGCCAACACATTGTCGGATTCTCTCCGGAAGCGAAACGGAGTCTCCTTCTCCTTGGTAATACTCCGAGCTTCCCACTGCTGCTCCATTCACCGTCGAGCAGTTAACCGGACATAACCGGTGATTTCTAATGGAGAATTGAAGAGAAAACGATTGTTTCGGTTTGAATCGGAGATTCTTCCTTTTGATGTCACTGGTGGCGATAATGGAGCACCGTCGGTGGAGGGAGATGTGGATGGGGCGGCGACTCGTGCAGCCGAGTACCTGAAGAGCCATGAAACGACGTCGTGAGACGAAGAAAGCTCCACGACTTGGAGGAGAAAACAGAAATGAAACGCGTCGTTTTAGGGAATTGAAGAAGAACGTAACGCAAGGAAGCTACGTATCATCCAAGACGATCCACAAAACCCGAGGTGGGGCCCATGGAGATCCACCACCGAGTTCATCAGCCACAAGGGGAGCCGGCGCGTGACAAATGGCGCGTGGAGATTCAATCATGTGGTGTTGATCTCTTCGTCTTTCAGCGAACGTCGTTTCAAGAGCACGTTTAAAAATGAAGGGATATTATTATTGGGCTCAAATCTTATTAGGCCCATATCACTTGAAAGCCCAGGTAAAATATGTAAATCTTAGGAAAAGCTGAAGAGAGTAACCGGCGCGTGGATTTTCAATCATGTGGCGGTGAACTTTCCTATTCGAACGACATCGTTTCAATAGCAAAGTGAAAATGAAAAAGAGATATTCTTATTGGGCTTATATCATTTTAGGCCCAGCTAAAAGACCTAAACCCTACGAAACCTGAAGAGAGTGAGTCACTTTATAACTCTACTCTTCTTCTCAAAGAAACCCTAGCCGCAGGAGAAAACCTCGAGAGGAGTCACTGATCGGCGGAAATGACGACGAGATTCAAGAAGAACAGGAAGAAGCGCGGCCACGTCAGCGCCGGACACGGTCGTATCGGAAAGCACCGCAAGCATCCCGGAGGTCGTGGTAACGCCGGAGGTATGCACCACCACAGGATCCTCTTCGACAAGTACCATCCCGGTTACTTCGGTAAAGTCGGTATGCGGTACTTCCACAAGCTCCGCAACAAGTTCTACTGCCCGATCGTAAACCTCGACAGGCTGTGGTCGCTCGTCCCTGAGGACGTGAAGGCGAAGTCGACGAAGGACAAGGTGCCGTTGATCGACGTGACTCAGCACGGTTTCTTCAAGGTGTTGGGGAAAGGTCATTTGCCTGAGAACAAGCCTTTTGTTGTGAAGGCCAAGTTGATCTCGAAGACTGCTGAGAAGAAGATTAAGGAAGCTGGTGGCGCTGTTGTGCTCACTGCTTAGGTTTTATCGAGATTTTATCTTCTCTTTTTGGTTTTATTGTTGGATGTTTAGTAATGAATCTTTGTCGGAAAATTTTAAGTGGTTTTATGACATTGTGATATGCATGTTTTTGAACATGTTTGGGTGTTACTTGCATTTCTGTTGCATATTGTGAATTTGCTTCGGACATATGTTCGGTTTTGAGGTAATCCTTCTTCTCCCACCAAGTAATAGGGCGTGTTATTCATTACTCTTACATTTCCGCCTTCTGCTGCTGCCTTTAAGTACCATTTAGTCTGACAAACATAGCATCATCAGAGTCAGTTACTTTCCATTGAATGTGTACAGCCATAAATATCAGCAGCGCCGGTGACAAAGTTGTTATATGTATTACTTAAGCCAATGGTCAAAGGTAATGAATTCATTGATTTCTTGTCTATTAGATATAAAGTTCATTCAAAGGGAATCAAACAAATCAGCGGACATACTTGTCAACCAAGGCATCGCAGCAAACTTATCATTGCGAGTTGTGACTATACTTCTGTTGGAGAAAAAATAGACATTAAGGTTAACTATGCTGACAAAAAATTATTGATAGATATTTAGAATTATGTGGATTTTGCTTTTTAGTTAATTGATGCAACTTGTAATTGTATAATTATCAGCGTTTTAAAAATTAATTATACAAGATTAAGGGTAACTCTGTCAAAATAATGATATCTTTACTCCTAATATATTTTTAATTATGAATTTTGGGAAAATTTTAAAAGAAGGAACCTATAAATATCTTCTTTTCTGAATTTCCTCTGCAAATCCCTTCTTCGTCTTCCTCGTTCGATTTGAGTTTCAATAGGTATATATCGTCTCCACCACCTTCCTTTGCTGGATTGATTATTAGAATAATGTTTCGATTTACTTGTTGAGTGTTTGGCATTCTGAATAAAGTCTGTGTGAATTTTTTTTTCTAGGGTTTTCAGACAGATCAGGCGATGGCTTCAGGTTCAGAGAGAACTCTTCCTTGTCCAGGTACTTTTGCTGTCTCGATCTAAAGCATACTAGTCATATGCGATTCTTGTTTATTTAAAGATTCGGTGGTTTTGTTTCTTCTTCTCGGCAGATTCGAGTAAAATTACCTCGCCTGCCCTTAAATTCGATGCTTTGGATTTCCCAGCCATGAAGGCTATGGAAGATTTCGAGGTAACTTCTCTTTTCTTTTCATTCTTACATGTTTTGTTTTGGGTTATTGAAAGGTTTCATTCTTTTTTTTGTTGATGGTTTATTGTGTCTACTTGGCTTAAAACACCAGACTTGTGCGAGAGAACTTGGTGAGAAAATGCGTGAGGATCCTGCATATATCCTGGAGCTTAGCAGATGTAATCCAGCCGCTAAGTTTGATCAAGAACAGTTGAGCAACATGGGGCAAATGTTTCAGCGCCTTCAGGATCACGCGCGACAGGTACTAGTGCATTATTATAAGCTCGACGATGATGATGATGATCCGGATGATAATTTCGTTTTCTTTGTCTCAGGATCCTCGTGCGTCTTTCGAGAATCTCGGGAAACCTGGAGCACTGGAGGAATTTGCTGAGCGTGTTGCCCAAATTAGAAAAGATCCTGAAGTTGAACCCATTCTAGCTGAGTTAGACGCTTGTCCTGCTGCTCTCTTGAAGTTTGTGGATGACAAACAAGTGTTGAAAAAGCTTGGAAAATCAATGCTTAGGTCTCAGGTAAAAGACCTCTCTGTCTCGTTTGGCATTATTGCTCAACGCTTTTAACTCACTACCCTTCCAACAGGGTCTGAACTATGATGATGAAGAACTTGTCTCTGAGGGAAGAAAAGCCCTCAAGATTGCTTTTGGGTATGCCAAGGTACCTCTCTCGATAAACTTTTTCATGTCTTTACAAACTTTGACGTATTAACTAGGAGGCTGATAATCACTATTAATCTTAATCTATCGTCAATTACATGTCTTTTTAATCACAGATGAAATGCTTCAAAGTTCTTCTGGATGCTGAAAGGAAAATGGCCAATAAGGTTGAGAGGAAAAAGAAGACAACATCTCATCATGCTTCTACAAGTGGAAAGACGAAGCGTTCAAGCCGTCTCTCCAACAAGTGTGATGCTGTGTAAGCTTGCAACATACCAAAAAAACTCTGTTTTAGAAATGGTTATGTCTTCTGTATATTCATGTATCGTTTTTTTGTTGTTTTTGTAGCGCACCAAAAACCTCAGAGAATCAAATTCCGACCACTGAGCTGGATAATACCAGCTCCAGGTGTTGAAGCTGATTCAGATGGACCCTTGCGCTTAAGGGATGGATCTAGAGTACTATTACTAGGATTTGTTAATTTCATTTTTTAAACTGCTTTATATTTTTCTTAAAAACTTGACAATCCTAGAAACTTATTGGTGGTTATTTCATCAAGAGGTAGTGGATTAGTGAGAAGTATATCTAACTTTCTTCGACATACCGCACCTGTAGACTCAATTGCTACATTCTTGAATTTTGTTGAAAGCTTCCTAATCCATCTTGCCAAATTCTGATATAAAAATTATGATCACCTGTGTCAAATGCATCAAAATTGAGATGTCAACCAATAATAGTGTGTAAATTAACTGAGGGTTATGTGTGATGTACGATAATGTGAATATTAATAGAGGGTAACGTGTGAGCCACGGCAATGTCCTATAAGGTATAGGAAGTGAACGCTATTAGAGAGCTCAAATGGTGGAGGGCAGAGTTTAATCTCGTTTGGTTTTTGTTAGCGAATTTGTGTCTTGAGCCTTGTAGACAGTGTTTAGACAATGCTTTTGCTTCCATGATTATGGGATCAACACATTCAACAAAACATTCTTATCTCATTCAAAACAAGAGATATATTCTTTCATTGACCAGAGCAACGATCCAATAGAAAAAGCAAGAAAAGAGTTTAAGTGGGTGTTATTGAATAGGAGGAATTGGAAAGTATTCGAAATTAAGTATTCAAGTACTTTGATGGAAAAGATATTCAATCCCGTTTCCTTCAAAATATTGATAAAAGATAGGATATGTTTTAGACTTTTAGTTAAAAGGATACAATGAATTCTATTAAAATTTACTATAACTGAATTCTAACAAAATTTAAATAATATGACGTCAAAAAAAAAAAAATTAAATAATATTAAATAATAGAAGTTTTCAATGAATTTAAATTCTATCTACTAAATATCCAAGTCTAGTACCAATAGATTTAGGTCTGGATTTAAATTACATTTAATTCTATTAAATTACCCTATTCGATAACGCCTCCTAAAAGGATCACATGATTGATACATGTAGTGAAATCGATCGGTCAAAAAGAAAAGTTCGAGAAAGCTGAAGACTGAAGTACAAGTCTGCAGGCTTTAAAAACGAGAAATCGGTCAAAAAAACACTGAACTTTGCGGGAATTACCAAAAAAAACATATACTCGAACCTGACCAATGAAACTCAGATCTTTTATTGACTTTTTTAGTTAATTCACAAACTTACGGTTGACTAACCAGATTAACATACCGTTAACCGACAGTTAAGACAGTGTTAACTCACCGTTAATTACTGCCGTTTAGTGAATCTACGTCATTTCATTCAGTTATTTTGTTAAACACAAAATCTCAAGACGACGTCGTTTTGCTTAATTAAAATTGTTGTTGGCTGGACTCGAACCCGTGCACTCGTGGTCCTAAGGGGGTTTTGACACTAAGCTAGTGGACTTTTCGGAAGATTATCACACATGTTTATTTTTATTGATCAAAAGATGTGTCTGATTTCAATCAAACAAAATAAAACCCGTGTTTGAACGTAACCCTAATTTCTCAAATCGATTTGGGGATTTCTCTTGTAATGGTGAGGAGATGGTAAAGACGAAGTTCACAAGGAATGGAA
>NC_027753.1:29253178-29253993 GCF_000695525.1 Brassica oleracea var. oleracea
AGAAGAATTTCTCCAGATTGAGGAATTTGGGGATATAGGTGATGATGGTAGGGAAGATGAGAACGGTATTGCTGGCATTGAGGAAGTTGGTTGTACAGATTTGAGTCTTTATTTTGGTGATAAAGCAAAAAATGATGACTGTGAGGTTGATGAAGACGAAGGCGATGATGATGCATGGGATGATGATAAAATCCCTGATCCTCTGTCATCAGATGATGAGAATGAAGAGGAGATGAGACTTGCGCAAGCTTACAGAGAAGACACTGATCCGGAGGAGCTCCTTCAGCTAGGCCAGACATTTTCAGATGCTGAGGACTTCAAACATGCTTGTCTGAGGTATACCCTGAAAACCAGATACAACATCAAGTACTACAGATCCAGTAGCTTGAAGATGGGTGCAAAATGTGCCGCTGAGATGAGAGATGATGAGGCTCCTTGTCTCTGGATGGTCTACTATTCGTATGATAGGAAGAAACAGAAGTTGATGGTAAAGACATACGTCAATGACCATAAGTTTGAGAGGACAGGGTATTCCAAGATACTTAAGAGGTCAGTAATTGCAAGTCTATTTGCTGAGAGGTTAAGGCTGAATCTTAAGCTCACGGCAAAGGAGATACATGCTGAGATATTGAGGGAGTATAAGATGGAAGTTTTAGAAAACTCATGCATTAAGGCCAAGACGAAGGTGATGAAAGAAAGGAGGAAGACCCATGAGGAGCATTTTGATAAAATCTGGGATTACCAAGCAGAGATATTGAGGAGCAATCCTGGATCAACCATGGAAATTGAGACCATACCAGGAGCCACGGTTGGAA
>NC_027753.1:29256508-29264304 GCF_000695525.1 Brassica oleracea var. oleracea
GAATCGCGAACTGGATTTATGATTTCGCCCATTTAGGGTTTATACCAATCGGAGGAAAAAACACCATCGTTTCTTTTTGATTCATTTAACCCGGATTCAAAGAGAATAAAAGAAACTGTGTTCGTATATCCATTGCAAAGTCCACTAGCTCAGTGGCAAAAACCCCTACCATTAAACCCGAGTGCACGAGTTTGAGTCGATGGAACCCCATCTTTTTAATAAAAAAGTTAATATAAAACGCGTCGTTTCATTAATTTGTCTTTAACTCGGATTCGAAGAATAAAAGAAATTGTGTTCGTATATCCATTGCAAAGTCCACTAGCTCAGTGGCAAAAACCCCTACCATTAAACCCGAGTACACGAGTTCGAGCCGTTGGAAACCCATATTTTTAATAACACAGCTATATAAACGATGTCGTTTGTCTTTAATCAGACAAAGTGATGAAACGACGTCGTATACTTTAACACCCAAAATTAACGTCCGCTTAATTAACAGTTAACTCGGTTAACGGTGTGTTAATCTGGTCAGTCAATCGTAAGTTTCTTAATAAACCCGAAAAGTCAACAAAAGTTCAGGATTTTATTGGCTATCCCATATGTCCAGGTTTCTTTTGGCAATTCCCGCAAAGTTCAGTGTTTTTTTGGCCGATTTCTCCTTTAAAAACCTTTAAATGTCCCTCCCATACTACATTTACAAAAGGATTTGGTCCCATTTTCCATTTTAGATGAAGATACTAGAAGATGTGATAAGCTACTATGAAAAGAAAGACAATTGTCAATAATAGCACATTTTGAGTTTTTGTCTCAAAAAATGACATTAGAAAAAAAATCACAAAAATGACATTCATTAAAAGATAAAATATCTCTAATACCCTTGGTATAAAATTAAATAAACAAACAAAAATAAATAAAAATAAATAAAATAAAAAAATGAAAAAATAATTATTTTTATAGTTTCAGATTATATGTTTTCAGATTCAAAACTTTTTATAATTTTTTTTGAAACTTTTTTTTCAATTTTTTTTTCAAATTTTCTTTTTATAATTTAAAAATATTTTTTGAAACTGTTTTTAAAATTTTTATTTTTGATTTTTTAGTATTTATTTTTGATTTTTTATTTTATAAAATTTTAAACTCTAATTCCAAAACCTCACTCCTTGACCCTAAACCTTATGATTTGGATTAATTAACCCAATAAGTATAATTGTATATTTACCTCTTTAATGAAATTTATTTGTGTGACTTTGAATTTTTAGTGCTAGTTTGGAAACAAAAATTTGTTCGGTTCTATTCTAATATTTTTCTGGTTTTTTGACTGTTTTCCAATAATAAACTATAAACGACAAGTCTCCTGTTTCTTTTTCAATCATTCACACAAGAAACTCATCTCTTGTTTCTTTCTCTTTCTGGTAACATCAATGACAATAGTCGTTGTTGAGGTCACCCGAGTCATCCCCGCCGCTGACTCGGTCCTAAACTCGCCCAACTCGCTCAAAATCCCGTTGACTTTCTTCGATCTACCATGGCTACGATTCAACCCAGTCAAGCGAGTCTTCTTCTACAGGCTCAACGAGTCAACTCGTGAGAATTTCCACTCCTTCATCCTCCCCAAGCTCAAACTCTCCCTTTCCCTCGTCCTCGCCAGCTACCTCCCTCTCTCCGGCCGCATCACCTGGGACCCAAACGACCCCGCACCGAGCATCGTCGTCTCTCCAAACGACGCCGTGTCGTTGACCGTCGCCGAGAGCGAAGCTGATTTTTCCTTTCTTTCCGGCTATGGTCAACGTCCAGTCACCGAGTTACACACCTTGGCACCCGAGTTAACCTTTTCCGATGACTCAGCATCGGTTTATTCTCTGCAGATCACGTTGTTCCCTGACCACGGATTCTCCATCGGCTTCGCAGCACACCACTCCGTTTTGGACGGAAAAACGGCAACCATGTTCGTTAAAGCTTGGGCCCACTTGTGCAAACAACACTTAGAAGAAGAGAACAAAGTCAACTCTCTTCTTCCGGAGAATCTAACTCCGTCTCTTGACCGGTCGTGGCTCACCGGTCTAACCGGACTCAACGAGAAGATGGTCGAGGTTGTTACAACTATGAAAGGGAGAAGCCTGGGTCCGATTCCCGCCAAGGAACTCGAAGACGAAGTCGTTCTATCCACGCTCGTGCTGTCTCGCGATGACGTGGAGAGACTCCGGGAGAGAATCAAGAGCCAATCACCGAGTCAATACCTTAGGCTCCACGTGTCTACTTTTGTCATCGCGTACGCCTACGTGTGGACCTGCCTTGTGAAGGCGCGTGGAGGAAACATGGAGAGGTACGTGACTTTCTTGTTTATGGGAGACTTCAGAGAGCGGTTGGATCCGCCGCTTCCAGCGACCTACTTGGGGAACTGCGTGTTTCCGGCGGGTAGCTACAAACGCAAGGCGGCGGAATTTGGGGAGGAGAGAGGGTTTTTGACGGCGGTGGAGATCCTCAGTGAACTGGTGAAAGGCTTGAGTTCGCGGAAGATAGAAACGATTCTGGAGGAGTTTAGGGCTATATTCAGTTGCAAGGGCGAGAGCTCACAGTTCGGGACGGTAGCTGGATCGACCCGGTTGGGAGTATACGAGTCGGATTTCGGGTGGGGAAGACCGGTTAAGAGTGATGTTATCTCTATCGAAGGAGAGAGAATCTCAATGGGAGAGAGACGTGACGGATCAGGTGGCGTCGAGATTGGAGTGTGTCTGAAGAAGACTGAAATGGACAAGGTCATTGCTTTGTTCAACAATGGTTTACAAAACTAAACGCCTTTCTTTGTTCCTACAAAGTTTCAATAAGGCAAAGATCATTGAGTTGTGAGCTTTGTATTATATATAATTGGGTGTTTTGGGTTGCGTCATGTGTTTTGGGTTAATTGTTCATTGCCAGGGTCTGGGTGGGTACAGAGAAACCCTGTGATACAAGGAATGTCTATTTGCTTATCGTAAAAAACTTCAAAAACACGGTTCGAATTTTAAAAAAAAATATATAATAGAACTTCTATAAATTAATACTCCATAAATGGATAATCTCTATAAATTAATAAATTTCATCGGTTCTAATTTGGGCCGGTTCAAAATTTGACACAAATCAATAAAATTATAAAATAATAATTTTTAAGAAAATTTTATGTAAATATATAGTCTCATTAAAATTATAAATTAATAATTTATATGTATACATATGTTATATAAGAATAACCTATTATTATATTGATTGTTTTATATTCATAGTGTAATTATCTTTATATTTTCTTAACACTTAATATATTTTTGATAAAATTTAAAAATATTATATCTAAAACTACATTTAAGTTCTAAGCAATATATATTAACAAGATCCAAACACAGAGGGTGAAACATTATCCACATTCTATAAGAACCTGAATCAACATCAAAATGATTAAGTCTAGTTTTTCACGAACACAAAAGGTAACAAGATCCAAACACACAGGGTGAAACATGCATGATCTCAACTCTTAACGGATCAGAGCTTCTACAACTCATAACCTATCAAGAAACAATCTCATGCAGATAGCTATGCTTTCTTGAATAATGTTCTATCCTTCAATAGCATATTTAATAGCAAACATCAAGACGTGTTACCTTCCCACAACCTTAGCCGCAGCCTCAGCTGTCTTAGCCGCAGCCTCAGCTGTCTTAGCCGCAACCTTCTTAGCTGCAACCTCAGCTTCCTTAGCTGCAACCTTCTTAGCCGCAATCCTATCCAAATTAGCTATGGGGTTTGCAGTGCATTGTTTGTTCATGTGTCATTTTCTTATTTTGGTAGTGCATTATGGGTAAGTAAAATTCCTCCAATTGATCCGTCTACAACTAACTATCTGTGTTAAATCTGCTTCAAGTGGAGATTTACTTCTCTTGAGAGGTTTGAGAACATATTTGTCTTGTGAATCTTGAAGGATATATTTTAATTTCTAAAGAACTATTCCTAATGTTTATCAATTTTGTTGCTTAAAGCTTGTTTGCATTTTTGTTAAACTGGTAGTATTAAGATAAAGTCCATATATATATATATTTTTCTAATAATGTAGATTTACAATACGAAGAACAACATGTTGTAAGTCTAATAATCATTTAATTCAATGACTACCCCAAAAATAGGTTTAAGCTGCAATTACCAGAAAAATGTAATGGTCTGCCAATTCAAGAAGGGAACAGTATTACTATTCATCTAGACGTAGCTAAGTACTGGCCGAAAGATGAAGAACTGAGAGCTAGGTGTAATTTACGAGGGGGTAAGTTTTTTTCCCACCAAATATTTATAAAGTTAAAACGATTACAATGGGAGCTTATGTTTCCAGTTTCATCTGTTTGAAAGCTGGCTTTTGTTTCTTAAATACGTATCTGACCATGTATTCCCTTCAGTTTGGTTTAATATCATCGAGGAAAAAAAAAACGATTACAATCGGATTGAAGACTAAAATAGGCATGGACAATGTTGCTGGCTTACATAGGATTGATCCGGTGGAACACTCTACCCCCATTACTACAATACGAAAAAAAAAAAGCATAAATAGAATGGAGTGGGAACCAAAACCATTGGACATGTTGTTTGGCTGTTTCGTTTTTCCTTGTAATGGTTGTCTCTCATCTTTTTTTTCCTTTTTTCAACTTGTAACAGAGTGATTGCCTGTCAGAAAATTCAAAGATCTCAGTGTTGAACAGGTTATTTGGAGTCGCATTGCATTACAAATAAATATTTACTGGTAATATAAAGTCATAAGCTTAAGTTGGCATTGTATCCCAAGTTTAAAACACCAACGAGCTTCATCTTTTTCTATCACTCGTTGCCGCAGAAGGTAATCGTTTTACTGCATAAAATTACCTTCTGTATCAGTTTGGTCTCCAAATATCCTTGTTTCTTCAGATTCGGTTTCGTCTTCACATATTCTCATCTAAGCTTGTTTTCATCCCTGGAATATATCAAAAACTCTTGTCATCTCTCCATGTATGCCAAAAACTTCAACCAATGTGTTCTTGGTAACAAAAAAAAAACTAAGAAGGAATATATTTAAATACAGGGCCATCTAACAGCACGCGCAAGTGAACCGGTCGAACAGGACCCCGAAATATAAAAATAACACGCGCAAGTGGAGCGGTCAAACAGGACCCCGAAATATAAAAATAAAAATTTTAAAGATTTTTAAAAATATATAGATAAATTATGGTAAGAAACTTTAAAATTTTAGATATAATGCTAAATTTAGAACTTATAATTAAAAAAAAAAATCAGACAAAGTTATTAAATTTTAAATTATTTGATAAAATGTAGGATTAAATTTTTTTTTGAACATGGCTTAAAATTAATTTGAGACGGCCCTGTTTAAATATATTACCAAAGCTTCGCAGCAAGGTTGTACCTAATGGTCTGATTGGTAATGGCTGTAGCTTTAAAATTTTTGCTGTAGAAAAAAATCTGTAAATTTTTTGCTGTGGCTTTAGATTTTATTACTGTAGAATTTTATGGAAAACACTAAAAAATTGTTTTGGATATTTGGCTCTGCAGATCACTTGTACAGATCACTTGTACAGCTGTAGGTTATTTCAAGAGTTGTGGTTTCAAAAAAAAATTAAAAGCTTGATTGCTCTGAATTTAGTGCTTTAGAAATAAATATGCCGTGGACAGCAACTACAACAACTACCAATCACCCCCAGTATTTCTCAGAACTGCGATGAGTTTCTTTGGTTGGTTGATGGTGAAGCTCTACCGCGTTTCTCTGCTTCTAGCACTTGGGGTGCAATCCGGAACAGAGAAGAGACAGTAGCATGGTCCGACAGCATCTGGTTTAAATCAGCTACTCCTCCCCATGCGTTTCTAATGCGGATTGAAAGTATGTCAGATTACCAACTCGGGTTCGTCTTTCATCTTGGCGACTGGGTAACACAGTACACTGTTTATGTGAATCTGTTCCGGAAAGCAGAGACCACCTTCTACTACGGTGTTAGGTGAGTGAGAAAATCTAGGAACTAATACTTCGACGTCTGGGTTACACTCATTCAGGCTTCATCATTTGGACATCTTTAACCCACTGGTTATCATCGAACGACTCCACTGCTCCATCTCTGCTCAAATGACTTGTTGCTCACTCTACCTTATCCCATCTGGACAGAAAGGAACAAAAGACGTCATGATGGAAAATCGACAACTCCTCCAAGGATCTACAAGCTCATTGACAGAAATATCAGAGATAGATCTTGGGGAAACAGCATAAGAAGACCCTCTCATATTTATATGAAATTCAATTTTGGCAAAAAAAAAAGGTTGTACCTAATTAAAAAAACTATAGCGTTAGTCTTCTGTTATGGCATCAAAACTATAGCAATACGTTTGCAAAAAAAATCTACAAATGGAAAATTGATTTACTTGGGTCGAAAGGAGTGGAGCAGCTATCTTAGCCTTGTACAGAAAATACTTAGGAGAGAGTAGTTTCTTGTGTTGTAGCGCCTGCAACATAAAAGATATAATCAGCAATATTACTTTCATAATTAAGTATACACTACTTTTCGTCATTAGTCTCGCCTTTTTAGCTGTCTTTGTTTCGTTAACACAAGCAAACTCAACAAAGCCACAACTCATATGCTAGTCTACAATAAGTCAGCCACAAACAGCTTCTCAAATATCTTTTAATATAATATTCTAAAGACGTAAAAATGGAGATGTTGTAATATCAGTCATGAAAAAAACTTCACCTGTAGATCTGATATGAAACATTACGTATGCTTTCTTGTGTGTAAGCGCTGTATGCTTGTGTGTCTATGACATTATGGTACGCTTTCTTGCTTAATATTACGGCTTTAATAAGACATGCATGGCTCATGGCTGTGGCATTATGCGTTAATACAGTCTATTTAATAAGGCGTTAACACAGTTTAATATATATGAATTATTTTACCCTATGAAAAGCGAAAGTAATAAGGCATCCATATATATTTTCCATTAAGTTGTGCGAGGCGCATTTGGTAACTTCACGTGTGACTTAACTTGGCTAATTCTTTTAGGGCTATATGAAATTTAGTGATTGTGATAGCTCGGAACGGCATCAGTGGCGGAGGTAATTCATTTCCACGGTGGTCAGATGATCCACAGGAAATTATGACCATTAAAGTTTCTATTAAGAATTTTAAAATGACCCTGGTCTAAAATATTTATTGACCCCGTTAAAAAATTTTTGATCCTTGTCCAAACTATTTTTACCCTAGTTCAAATTATTTATGGACCATCCCCTATATATTAATTGAGAAACATTTGAAAAATTAGAACCTTAATTTTGTATTAATTAAAAAAACCCCAAATCCTAGGTGGCACTCTAAATGCCTTCTAAATTTCATTTCAAAGAATTCTAGAGCATCTAATATAAAATATAGTTTAATCTAATGGTGTCACATTATTCCATAATTATCTATATTATTAAAGCAGAAACATTGCGTTAGACCTCACATTTATTATGTAAGTTTTTAAATTAAATGCATCTTTCTACTTTATAGTTAAACCTAAAATTCTTTAAAACGACTTTAAATTACAAAAATGTAAGTTTTTCTTAAGTATACGACTAAAAACATTAAAATGACATGTATCAATTCGATGGTTGATTTGAAAGCTTTCAAAACCATATGGAAGATAAAAGTCAAAATAATTCAACTAAGAAAACAATACTGTTCACTTTTTTCAAGAATGTGTTTGATAGAAAAAATAAGGTTTTTATGTTATAATTTGTTTAATGTCCAATCCGATCAACCCATGATGTATTAATT
>NC_027753.1:29266806-29267244 GCF_000695525.1 Brassica oleracea var. oleracea
ATATTTTGAATTTTTTAAAATGACTTTAAATTACAAAAATGAGGAAACCTTATATGTTATTTTTTTTTAAAACGATTTTAAAATACAAAAATGAGGACACCTTATATGTTAGATTTTTTCTTATATGTTATATTTTGAATTTTTTAAAACAACTTTAAATTACAAAAATGTAAGTTTTCCTTAAGTATACGACTAAAAACATTAAAATGACATGTATCATTTCGATGGTTGATTTGAAAGCTTTCAAAACCATATGTAAGTTAAAAGTCAAAATAATTCAACTGTGAAAACAATACTATTAACTTTTTTAAAATTGTGTTCGAGGAAAAAAATAAGGTTTCTTATGTCATAATTTGTTTAATGTCCACTAGAGAACATTATATTAACCTAAAATATAAGAAGTGTGTATTCGTTCCCTAAATAAAAGCTACGAAATTA
>NC_027753.1:29268532-29289085 GCF_000695525.1 Brassica oleracea var. oleracea
GTTTTTATGTTATAATTTGTTTAATGTCCAATCCGATCAACCCATGATGTATTAATTATAGTTTTGTTCCATTATTTTTAATAAAAATTGATCCGATCCATCGGAAAAAATTATATAATAACAACAAAAAATATTTTATATATATAAATAAAATGATCACATATATATAAAAAACTATTGATAATATATATATAAATAAACTCACCCTGCGCAAGGCGCATGTCTTATCCTAGTAATCCACTAAAAACAACTAAATAACAATATTAATTAATTTACAGCCAATTAATTTACATTAAGAATTACAACAAATTAAGCCCACTAAATAAATTAAACCCAATTATCAATATATTTCAATGAGTTAAACCCCTGATTATTATATTAGTTTAGTCATTTAGACGTTTAGTTTTCTTCTTCTTTTTTTTCTGAATCTCGTTGTCCATTGCAACAGCAGAATCAAAGGTAATAAATATTTTATTTTGTTAATTAATTTAAGTTTTCTTCTACTACCAAATGTAAATATAGTATTATGTTTTATAAAAGATAAAAGATCTTAAGAGTAGTTCTTATTTTGGCTTTTCTCTTTCGGTTTTTAGATCATTTTACACTGAAATTGTTATGTTCTACAATTTCAAATGATGAAACATCAAATTTCTACACATAGGATATACCATTCGGCCAAAAAGTTGTATTAAGGCAACGTGATCAGAGGGAGGGTGTAAATAAAAATGTAGAAAATCTCACACATTCAGACTCTCTCTAAAGAAAAGCCTATAAAAAGGGGAAAACACGACGACTTTAATCCTAATATAAATAGGAGGCGGCTTCTCAAATCTAAATGATCATCTCACAATCATCTCGACAGTTTTCTACACAAAGCCTATATAACACCTGATTCTCTCTAAAGACATCATTCAGACGATTTATCTCTGTTGTAGTGAACTATTATTTGGCATGATCCTTATGCGTCTTTTACTAGGTTCAACTATAATATATATTAGACCTCTTTTCTATGTGTCGAGTCCGACTTCAATACACAAAAATCTCCTAAACCAACCATCGAATTCATACTCTCTTCTTAAGTATGCCGAATTCAGATTTCACAATTTCCTTTTATGCCATTGCAAATGCAAACTCTTATGGAAAACATTGAGTCTACTCTTTTGTTTTTTATTAGATTCATCAAAATCAAGACTGACAACAACTCTTGGTTTATTATATAGCTTCGAGCATAACATAAGTATAAAGCCATTCCAAAACCTATAACGAAATGAAAAAGGAAAAGCAATGCGTAAACATAATGAAATTTAGAAAACAGACACAACACTTGGAAGAACACCCCTAAATACAAACAATCAATGTGTTCTCGTAACTGGATAAGGATGCGCTGCATCAGTGACCCCCACAATCAGCAAACATGACGTAGAACCACGTACTTGGATTCGCTTTCCTCTCTTGCATATATCACGCCAATATAACAAAGGGAGAGAGGGTGCTTTGTCATTTGATTATGCTTTAGGCAAAGTTGCACAAGAAAAATCCACGCTAAACTCACAAACATCACACTTGAGCACATGATATTTTGACATGTGTCACATGTGGTGATGCTTGCTTCGTGCTCATAATATAAGGGATGTAAATGGCCTTCATAGACAAATGGTTCAGAAACTGAACTGCAATGCACATCGAGATTGAAAACGTCATACGTGTACCTGAAACCAGTCGATGTTTTTTCACAGACAATCAAACAAATCACCTTCGGGACCTTCACCTCCTCTCGCATGTAGGACAAATTGTCCATTGTACGATACGTGTCGTATCTTCATAGGGAGATTTGCACATTTTTCATGGAGAAAATAATCACATTCCACACAACTATATATTGGACCAGAGTCGCTGAGAGGATAGACACATGCTGCACATAGTGTGGTTTCATCAGTAATAACGTTTTCGCTAGTAAGCCTTAAATTATGCTCCTCGTGACTGAAATGGTTTATCTTCATGTTATCATCACCAACCACCTTGAATGGAAGCTCTTCAATTTCCTCGGGTACCCCTTCGAGGTTTATCCCATCCCATACTTTGATGGTTGTTGCGCATTTTGAATGAACAGCATATGTGGGACAAATGGAGCAAGAATAAGCCCCATGTAACTGATCCACGGGTCGACGACAAACTCCACAGTCCGAAAACCCTGGACCAAGATGATTCGTGTAAGCGAGGCGATGATTGTGACGATTGATGATTATGACTTGCGGCATATCAATACAACTTCGATGGACCGTAAAACCACATGGAAGACATGAATAAGAGCTTCGGTTGTCAGGCACACCGCAAACATTACAAGTAAACGAGATCTGTCTCGTTGAGAGGGTAAGCTGATGCTCATGAGTCTTGGGATGCTCAATAACAAGAGGTGGGGGAGTTATCACACAACCTAGGCACATGCTGAAGTCACATGTCGAGCAATGATATAAGACACCTTCCAATGTCACTCCACACAAAACGCATGACTTCTGGTCTTAGCCATATGTAGATGTGGTGTACTCAAGAGGATGATCAGGGTGAAAAGGAAGATGTTTTACTTTCTCTGCGACGTCGACGCACTCCAAGTGAACGTACTCATCACAAGAAGGACGTCCATAATGATATTTACCACAAACTGATTGCTCACATACTCTGCACCGTTCTTGACTTTGATTCTCTTTTATTAAGACAAATGGAGGTTCTTGGGGATCAGGATGATGTAGCGGAAGTGGTGGTTTCCTGGCACATGATGTGTCAACGTTGAAGTCGCATATGGAACAATGATAGAAATAGGGAAAGCATTGAACGAAGAGATATTTGCCGCACAGATCACACTTAAATCTTGGAGGGGTTTCTGTGAGTATGAGAGGATGTTCCGGGTGAGAAGGATGGTTGATCTCTAATGGTGATTCTGCGCATTCCTTGTGAAACATGACAATGCGGCCGCACTCAGAATCGTTACAGAGATAGCCTCCGTAGTAGTCACCCCACTTACCGCAGCCTTGACATCGACTATGAAATCTAGCTGACGAAAACAAAGGATGTTCATGAATTGGTAGCTTTGTAGATGATGCATCCATGGCTCCTTAAGAATTCTTTTTTGTTTTGTTTTGTTTTCGTTTTTTTCTGAATAATTGTGATTCTGATCCAAGTGTGTATTTATAGTTTGGTTATACTATATTTTTTATTACATATTGTTTTTTATTACATATTGTCTGAGCAGAGCTGTTGGATTAGCATCATTGATCCACCCACACCAATATACAAAGCTTGTTTTAATCCAAAAAATTTATTGTTTTATTGTCAACTTCGTTATTGTCTTATATAGCTGCCTCTTCGGGCGGCATACCTTAAGTTATTAATATTTCTATTGGCCAGAAAGTTTCAACGCAATTATCGCTAGACAATGTTGAATTTTCTGTGATTCGGAGAACTAAAGAAAAAGAGGAAGTGGACTAGAGTTTAGTTGGACCCGTTTTGAATTTCCATGTGTGAATCAAACCAGGCTTGCAAATTAAAACAATGAATAAATCGATCCATTTGATAATTTGTCTCACCAGCGATATATTTATATTATGGGGTTGGTGTAAAACAAGGACACTTGACCATAAAAGCGCATGTCACATTTTCAAAGTCGAGTGCTAACCCATTGATAGCCGACTAGGGTGGCACAAATTGAATTCAAGAGTTTATCATTTGACCATAATCTCATTTTATAATTTACGTATATAAAAATAAATAATATTGTTTAGAATAATAAAATATTGTTTCTTTACATATATTTGCAATTTTATACATATAAATCAGACTAATTCTTTTTTTTTTGTAACATAAATCAGACTAATTCACTAATTTACTTTTGGTGTATATTGGGTTATAGTTATTCTTACGAGTTGAACTACAATTGTTTTTAGTTTTAAATAGATATATCTAGATTAATTTTGTTGGTTGTATTTGTTTCAATTTATTGTCTTAGTTTTGCTAAATATATTTTCTTAAAATTTTGTATATATTTGTTATATTTTGTTTTGAGAAAATGTGAAAAATAAATTAAAGTAATTTAAGTTTCGCCAAGTTTAACTTGGATTAATTAACAATCATAAGTTTAATTAATTTTAATCTTCACATAAATTATTTAGTTTAAGTTATTTTTAGCATAAATTTATATTATGATAGGATCATATGATCAAATATTATGATAGGATCATATGATCAATATAAATTAATGCTTTCAATATATTTTTGGTCTAGTCATATTTTTTTTCAAATGATTTGATAAAATAGAATATAATAAAAAATAGTTATTTATTTTAATATTTATTACAAACTTGATATAATGTTTTCAAAACCTTATAAAACAAATATCTTAATTATTTTTAATTAAAATAAATAATAACATCAGTTTTATGTATTTTGTATATATGGTTTAAGAAAATATCTCTATAAAGAAACAGAAAACTTAAAACTTAATTAAAATGTTATTAAGTAATTTTGAAAACAGAAAATCTTAATAATAGCTTTATGCATACTACTTTTAATTTACTAAAAATATTATTTTAATTAATCATGATAAAAATTAACGTGAATGCGACTCCTAAAAAAATAATTTTCTCAAATAATATTAGAAAAAATTGAGATTTGAAGGGAGATGCGATGCTTACAGAAAATAAAGCAAGATCATCCTATAACTAAGTCTAGAACTTTAATATGGAACTGCTATGTAACTTTTCTTATCCATTCATTCTTCCATGTTTGATTATTGAGATGTCTTTTCTTTGTATTAATGGATTTCTTTATCTCAGATTCCTTTGGGATTAGAGCATTGGAGCAGTTTGCTGAGCATGTGGAGCAAATGAAAAAATATCCTAAAGTGGAATCTATTCTAGCCGAATTAGATGTTCATGGTCTTGTTGCTCTGTTGAAGTAAGAATTGTATCATTCATTTTTTAAAATAAATGGGTATATATGAAGTTTTGGTTTAAGGAATTTGCTCTTGGCTGTTAGGTTCAGGGACACAAACAATAATGTGTTTTGTTCAACTATATAGCTGACTAGCGCTCATTAATTTGTCTATAGGGTTTGCAGTGCATGTTTTGTTCATGGGTCATTTTCTAGTGCATCGTCGGAAAGTAAAATTTATCCTATTGATGTGGCTACAACCAACTCCATGTGTTAAAGATGTTTCAGATGTAAGCTTGCTTCTCTTGAGAATGTTGATCCAAGATTTTTGAATGCATTACTCAAAATTTTAAACTATGATGTATTATATATTTTATCAATTATGATAGATGATATTAATATATAAGAATACTTTACAATTGTATAAAATAATTTAAATTTGCAAAAAAAGTTGTAAGAACAAAAAAATCGTATAACGCATGTAAAATCATCAATCAGACTCATGTACGTTAATTTCTCAACTACCATTGTCTTTGTTGATAAGAAAATCATTCTATTATGATCATATTTTTAATAGCTTTAACTTCTTTCTGTTGATAATAGAATATTCAACAAACAATATGCAATAAAATTTTGTGTGTTTGATAACAATACTTGGTTTCTTTAAAAAACCACTTCAACAAGCTTTAAATTTTTTTGGTATTTGATTCTAGGAAGTTATGATTTAATTGTTTATCCAGAAGAATCGATCAAGACTCAATATATGTTATATACACCACATAATATATAAAAATTAATATAAATGTCAAATTTCAAAAATAACAATTAATGTCTATATACAAAATCAAATATTTTTCTTATCTTAGAATAAATATATCTTAAAATAAAAAATTAAATAATTTTTTTTGTAAATTAATAAAATTTCAAATTCCTAATATTATTCATTTATAGAAGTTTTACTGTATCTTTTAGCTCGGCTGCCTGAGTTCGAGAGTATGTTAATTTAAGTTTTTTTCTTAGTTAGCTTGTGGTCTTTTAAAAAGTTAGGACCAATACTGGTCATCAGTTTAAGAATGGAAAAATATTTCCATGCATCTTGACACAGTTGGGAATTGTCTGATAGATGAAGTAGAGCCGCAAGCAAGGTTGTTACAATTGTTGTTAGCTATCCCACAAAATAAATTGCAATTCATTGTAATTTCGATAATAAAAAATGTGCTTTTTCATTAGACTTCATTCAGTTTTATTATCAGTTTACTTGGTAATCATACAAATGATAATAATTATTTTTCAATAATTTAAAGTAGAAAGATTTACTTTGATAAGGATGTTACAAGGTAAATTCAAAATTAGTATGTTATACCAAAAACTTCCCCCAATGTACTCAGTACTCTTGATAACAAAAAATTCACCCAATGTACTCAGTACTCTTGATAACAAAAAAAAACGTGTTGGGTAAAATTCTGATTGCATGGACTATTTTTCACAATCGTCCAACCGTTCTTCTCATGCAGCGCCTACAGAATAAAAGATTTAATCATTAGAAAAATCATATAATCATTTTATACTTTACTCAATCCAGGCCAAAATTAGACTATACCAAACCGTAATCAGATTGCTTACTCCTGGCTAAGAAATCTTCTCAAAAAGTTACATTGATAATGACATGGCAACTTCCTATTGGTCGGACAGCATCAATGAATAAAGTTTCGTTTCGTAGCACATAAGCAAGAAGCTATCGCATACGTGTCAATTAATGATTGGCTTGACTGCATGAGCACATGACGAAGTCAAACACCAGCACTCGGTCATGGAAGAATCGGAGGGGTATTGTCGTAAATCAAACGCTATTTTCCCGCTTATAAAAAGTCATCTCTTAAAGCCCTCTCATCTCTTTCAAACTGTTCTTCGGTCTCTTTATCTCTCAATTACTTTCTAGCGAGATCATCAAGTGTTGGCAGAATTACAGCCTCTGTGTTTGGATAAGGTTTTAATTCTCGTTCGACGTCTCTTTGTGGGTTTGTGCAGTAATTAAAGCAAGATGGGGTTAGGTTTTGCCAAGCTATTTAGTAGTCTCTTTGCAAAGAAGGAGATGAGACTTCTGATGGTTGGTCTTGATGCTGCTGGTAAGACCACTATTCTGTACAAGCTCAAGCTCGGAGAGATTGTCACCACCATCCCTACTATTGGTATAAGATAGTTTTTTTTTTAATATATGAGTATCATAAACTCTAGGAGGATCGTAAACCAATAACTATCTTTCTATCTTCTTACAGGTTTCAATGTGGAAACTGTTGAGTACAAGAACATTAGTTTCACAGTGTGGGATGTTGGGGGTCAAGACAAGGTACGATCTCCAGTTCTGATGATTCTCGATCTGATTGTTGTGTATCTTGTGTAGCTGTAGAACGTAAATATTTTTTGTTTGTTTTCAGCTTCGTCCCTTGTGGAAGTACTACTTCCAGAACACTCAGGGTCTGATCTTTGTTGTGGACAGCAACGACAGAGACAGAGTTATTGAGGCAAGAGAGGAACTGCACAAGATACTCAATGAGGTCCATTATCGAGGATGAATTTTCTTCTTTTTTTTTTCATTAGCCATTTGTCAGAAAGTCTTACTAACTCTGGCCTTTTTTGTAGGAGGAGCTGCGTGATGCTGTGTTGTTGGTGTTTGCCAACAAGCAAGATCTTCCAAATGCGATGAATGCAGCTGAAATAACAGATAAGCTTGGCCTTCACTCCCTGCGTCAGCGTCGCTGGTAGATATACATATCTCAACAAGTCTTTGAATATCAAAACCTTTCATGTGTTCTTAATTTATGTCTCTGTTTGCAATCTACCAGGTATATTCAGAGCACATGCGCCACTTCAGGTGAAGGACTGTATGAAGGCCTGGAATGGCTGTCCAACAACATCGGTGGCAAGGTAACATACATTTTGAAAACACATAATCTAACAAAAGTTGGTTTCTTTTTTTTTTCTCACGCAGACGCTTATCTTCTGATCCTCTATGTTCCCTTTTACGCAGGCGTAATGACGCAAAACTGCACGGCATCGAGATGCTTCTTACTGATGTGTGTTGGAATAATATCTGGATGCAAGAGAAGATTACAAATATTATTTATTATAATATGAACCTTTTTGTTATTGGGTATGTGAATGGTCTGATTGTACTGTACAAGTACATGTCTTGTATGGTTATTATAAATCAAATTATAAATCAACATGTCGCGTACATATAGTACATACATAATATGACCTTTACTTATTGAGATGTGCCTTTGGTTTCGGGCTTTTTTATGTGGGCTTTGGCCATGTGCTGTCTCGGTGAGAATCAAGAACAAACTTCTCCAAGATTAGGTTAGATTAGGTGTATTCCAATTTTTGAGCTTATGAACTTACGTGAGCTACAAGTTAGTTGTGCCTTCGTCGTTCAGTGGTTTCTTGAAGAAATAAATGAAAGATAATCTTCTTATTGTAGGAAAATAGGGTTTTTGGTAAAATATGTTTTTGGTATAAAAAAGTTTTATGACACCAAATAGTTCCATAAATTGTTAATGAATAAGGAGCATAGATTATTATAGAGCAGAAAGATAGAGAAATATCTCTAAGAACTTAATTAAACTAGGTGGACCGCGGCCTGCTTGATCACCAGGTTCCTTATTATCTCACTTACCTACCATGGTCCACTGCAGAGCTATTGTGTAGGTTTTATTGATTTTTCTTCTTGGGTCTTTTTAGACCAATCACCTATTTCAAATCCAGAACAAAGTCCCGAGTCTAGAGGAAAAATCTGACACATTTTTTTTTTCACATCTTCATTAGCTAACAAAACTGATTTGGGAGAATTGAGAAATTTACGACAATTGGAGGAGGACCAAATGGTGAAGCTTTTATAATAAGAGTAGAAGTGGTCGACACATTTCTGATCAAATCGTTTTAGTTGGGACAGTCATTTTCAAGAATTGTGTTTGTGGAGAAGTTATGGCGTTTACCAATGCAGTATATAATGGTTTGTATTGATTTTTATGGAAGTTGGCGTTGATGATTCTGCCTCCCCCACACGGTGAAACAAAAAGACCGTGGCTGCTATACCAACATCGGTGGCGTTGAATCGATAAATCCTTGTTTTATCAACAACAGTGGCAGAGTGTTTCAATTATCTTTTTGGATCGATGAATCCTTGTTTTTTCATAGCTTCCATTACATTGTTCAAAACCATTGGAATACCATTAATAAAAGAATTTGGACAGCAATATACATTTAACACTTAAATTTAGAATCGAGTGCCTTTTGAATATAGACACATGCAGTGTATTCACAATTGTGGAAAGACGGACCAAATAAATGCATGTGCCATTATCTCCCACTACTAAAAAGACAATTGCATGAGTTACACATTTCTATTATAAATACTTTATAAGAAGAAATCATAATAACAAATAAAGCGGCAAGACAATAAGTCTTGCGTGGTGGTGTCCTATAACCGATAGAATCGTATAAGCCATTGGATGCATTCACATTGCACATGCAAGATCAGAAACTAAGAAACATAAGGCCATTATCCCTAATGGGTTTCTTAGTTTTTTTTTTTTTTTTTTTTAAAAATAAAAAAGCAAACCAATCGCGGGCCGCCACGTGTCAGTGGGGTCCGCGAACAGTGTAAAAAACTTACTAAGATCGGTTCTTAATTAGTAGTTTTTGTAACCGATCCTTAAAGGTTTAGTGGGAGCCCACGCACTAAGGACCCCGGATAATGATGCGCTAACAAGCCACGTTAATGTTGTACACTTCGTGCTATTGAGATGCATTTGACGTGACATCACGTTATATATACTCTTCATTTTCACATATGTACATACTTATATTGGCATGGAGTTTTTCCCTTTAATATTTAGAAGTAACAAGTTACAGTTCACATATCAATTATGACATGAACTATCTACACGATCTAACAGTGAATTCTTGTAGGAACATTGACGTATAAATTAAAATTGGACCAGTTACAAAAAAGAAGAAGAAAGAATTCAATCAAAACAGGAGAAGAGACGAAGAGAGAAAACTAACATCTAAAGGCAAAGAAGCCTATGGCGAAAACTCATTATTATAAGCCTTGGGACATACCATGTTTGCGAGGGGGACCTTCATCATTTCATGTACAATTCACTCATTGATAAATGTTTCACTGTAATGATGTAAGAAGCTTTTTTATAGTTAGGTGAACTGAGTTTTTTTTTTCTTTTGTTTCAGAGAATTCGAGTTGAGTAAATCAATTGAACTTAAACTTTTACTTAGTTTGGACTTTAATTCGTTGCTTAAATTGTATTGAGTTAGTAGAAATTTTAATTTCAATTCTTGTTTATGCGTTGTCTAGCGAATAATTAGAGCCATAAGAAATACTAATTCTTTAACTTGTTATATCTTGGGACGTATTACATTTCATCTCATAACTTCTCCCTCTTCAATTCTTCACTGGGAGGAAAATTAACCCACACTGATATAAATATTAAGCTTTGATGATATTAAATTTTAATTTCGATTTATATATCCATACGAAATTTCATGATCTTCTACTATACGAGTCACATACTATTAAGATAAATCTAAAAATATCACTCCTCTACCATAATACCCTTAAGAAACTTAAATTATAAAATGTCAATGATGATTGAGGGTTTTTTTTAACGTTGAGTTTCATTCCAAAGTTTGTTGGATTCAGAATCACCGATATCAAGAACATATAAGATAGACACATAATATAGAAGACAAATAAAAAAATAAAAATGCCAGTATACACCATATTTCATTTAAAATGTCTTCTTGATAAAATTAGAGTTTTCGCCTTAATTATTTTTGGTATTCATAAACGCTTTTAATTTTTTTTGTGAATTGTTATAGATCTTAATTATTAATATAACTTTTGATTTAGAACTTCTCCGGTTAAAAACATATTAACTGAAAACTTTAACGACAATGTGATTAATCTTTTCTTTAAAAAAAAATCTTGTGATCTAAATTATTCAAATTAAAATTTCGATGAAATATGTATAATATAAATTATTTTATTTCGTGACAATTAATTTTGAATCAACTCATAATTAATATTAGTATTAAGATCGTTTTCGATCTATTGATAGACCTGATGAACTTTTATTAGATAACCTATGTTTATATTCTAATATTATTAGAAAATTGACTAAATTATATGATGATCTCTCAAAATTTAATAATTTTTTTACATTTTTGACATCAAACGGTCATTTTTAATAGTTTTTACATTATAAATATCAAAAATGAATCTATAATATATACCATCCTAATCCTAAGAATAAATGAACGGTTCCATAGCTAAAATGAAAATATATGATAAATATTTCTTAATACATTTTCTCACAGCAAATCAAAAGAAACTATGTGTGTGCATGCATGTATTTTATGGATGTACGAATCACGTATGTATGAATCACGACAGAGTATGTCTGCCGTATAGCTGAATCATATTTCAACGAGTTCAAGATTTGCCTTATTGTATACTCCTTAATTGACAAAATTTAATACATCTGTTGCGTCTTTATAAAAACAAAATGGGATATTTATATGGTTACCTTGTCCAGTTAGTAAGGCCACGATATGGTTTTAGGCTTTTAGCAATGATATCTTCTTTATAGCAGTGATAAGTTCTCTCACTTTTTTGGTATAAAAAAAAAGAGGTGACAAAACTAACATTCATGTCAATGCCCCTGCAAACTTGCACTTCCAAAAAGAAGGTATATGTCATCGTCACGTCATGCAAACACAACACATTACACAACTTATTGACCCACAGGCCCCGCTCAAGACTTCCATAGGCCCTGTGCTGTATATTAAAATAAGTATATACACATTATTTAAAATAATTAAAACAGTGACATGTTAAAAATTTGTGGATTGAAGATATTTTTGATTTACAAATTCACCAGAGTAAAGACACGTGTTTCTGGCTTCTTCTTTTTCCCCAACGATGCACCCATAACTCTGAACTTTCTTAAATCCCTTTCCTTGTGCATATTTGTTGGATAATGATATTTTTATAAATTTTTGGGCCCTAAATCTTAAGAAAATTTAAGAACAAAATTTAGGACCCTGTGCTTAAGCATTCCTCGCACACCCTTAAAGCCGGTCCTGTTGACGCATACAAACTTATGGGTCTTATTTATTGCGACTTGTGTATAATGTATATAAGTGGCCTGGCGCCTGATTGACACTCAGAAAAATGTTGGCGCAAGCTATAAATTAATTTCATCCTCAAATCCATATTACTAACGACTTAGCATTCCTATTTCTGGAGATACTATACTCAATACCACTGCCCACACAGGGCTCATATTTTAAGCTAGGTGAATATGCTATATTATAACTAAATTAGTACAATGTGTAAAAAAAAAATATATATATATATATATATATATATATATATATGACGTTTAAAATAAGCACTGCCTTTTGTGGCACATAGTTTCTAAAACAGCTTCTAATCGGGTATAATAGCATTATATATTTTTTAAATAGCGTTAAATCCATAATGTTTTAAAAACCAACTGCAAAAGCTAATCACAGTATTCACGATACAAAACTGTGTTTCGGTTGCCGATCAAACCGAATCAAGAATACGTATGTTTTTTTTCAACTGTCGATTAAGGAGTATATAATAAGGCAAATCTTGAATACGTATGTTGAACTCTGGCATTTTATATTTCTGAGGTTTTTATCTCAAAATGAAAGTAGCGAAATTAAAAAAAAAAAACAACAACTCAATAATTAATGGAAGCTATTCGCTTTAGATCTACAGAGTAATAGAAAACATGCTAATGTTTTTCTAAATGACTTTGTCCGGATAGAGTATATCAACAACTTGGCAAACGTATTGCTAAGGGTTACATTCGGGTTTGTTATGGAATTCCAATTCAAAACCAAACAAAACTAATTGGCAATTAGCGGATTGATCATAACCCTTTATATATTACTGAATGTCCCATTGATTTTCCAATATGGGATACATATCTTTTAATACCCCTCCTCGAAATGATGGTTCTTATTGACCAGAAATCTCGGAAACTTTTTAAGATAGTTATACTCGGTCGAACGAGTCAATTACGACCTATATATCCGGTCGGGTAGGATTAATATTAATTAGGGGTTTAACTTATTAGGATCTGGGTTCTGATACCATGTTAGATTCGAGTTTGTTATGGACTTCCAAATCAAAACTAATTGACAATTAGTGGATTAGCCCTAACTCTTTATATATTACTTAATGTCCCATTCATTTTCCAACGTCGGATACTGTAGTTAAGTACTTGTCCTAACTAAATGTTGTCTTCTCTTTCTATCGGATGCACTGTGCAGATATCTGTATGTCGTAGAAGTTACATTTCAGCTACATGCCGTGAGATTATTTGGTAAGAATATTTAAGATAACTACCAAACATTTCAAAGATTCAAGATAATCAATTTGATCACATCCATTTCTACAGTGCCGTACTGTCGTGCCAAGCTGTTTGGGGCCTGAGACCAAAATTTTTTAAAATACTATTTTATTGCTGATTATTAAATAAATTTTTGATATATAAATCTTTATTTATACAAATACAACACACATATAAATAAAAAAAATGGTTACAATAATTGAATAGCTTATTAAAAATGTATAAAAACAGTAAATTAAATTAATATTTTTGATATTAAAAATTATAAACTAAATGTATTAGAGAAAACTCTTAATGTATACTATAAAACTTTATCAAATTAAGGGCTCCGGGACCTAAAATCATCAGCAGTGGTAACAAAAAAAATTAAAGTACCTCAGCATAATTAATATTAAAAAGAGTAAAATGAAAAAAATTAAAGTATCTCAGTATATGCAAATTCCCAATATATATATTAAGAAATGGTTAAAAATGCGTTACAGTATCAATATATTGAAAAAAAGAGTCCCATTTCATTTCTTATTTTCCTGCTTCTAAATTCTACTCATGTCACAGTCTCGTCCCTTTTTCACTCCACTCTTTTTCATTTTTTAGTCATGCTTTATTTTCTCTCATTATCTTCAGGGCAGGTTCATTGGAGGGGGAGGGGGGGACAAACGGTGCGACCGTCCCGGGTCCAAGCTCGTGTTCCTCCATATAATACTAATTAAGGAGTTTAATTTTTTTATAAATCTATATTTGTAGATATAAAAAAAATATAAATATAATAAATAAAATTGAAAAAGATCCAAAATTATATGATATGTATATAATTTTATTTTCATTACAAAATATATAAAATATTACTGATTAAATTTTAAAAATATTTTAAATATTATATGTATATAAATTTTAGGGGTTAAATTTTTTTTTGCCCTAAGACCTCTAACAATATTGAGTCAGCCCTGATTATTGCATGTATCAGTTTCATCAAAATGAAGCATTACAAAACCGGTCAAAAATAGCTTTTTCTAGTAACGAAGCCGGTGAACAACAGATATCTCCCGAAACATTTACAGAAAACCTTAATCTAATCTAATACAATATCCCTTTTTCAAAAAAAAAAACCTTAATCTAGTCCTAAAAACCGAGATTAAACTAGAAAAATTAAAGAAAACCCTTATCTAATCCTGAAAATCACACAACCACCACAAAATATATTGATATTCTAGAGATCACTTATACCAAAACAACTCAACGAAGAAGCGGTCAGCCAAACAATTGAAGTAAAATCCTCCTTCAAATATTCACAAACCATTCTTCAAAAACATTAGCCTCGTTCCTCAATATATCTCTAATTTTGGTCAACTTCTCTTCCAAATCTAATGCCATCTTGTAATTGTCATACAACCATATATAACTAAATGTAACTAAAAGTAAATATCAAAATAAATTCAAAAAAAAAAACTCAAAAGAATTTAAATTTAAAATTTATTTGCATAGGTTTTGGCATCTCTATAAATAAATGTATATATTCGGCTCTCAAAAACAACAAGCCCACCAATCTCTTCTCTGCTTCACACTAATAAGAACTTAAACATGCTCAAACCGTTGCTTCTTCTCCAATCCTTCTTGTTCTGTCTCTTCAATGTAAGCGAACTCTTTAAATCTTTATAAAAACTGTTGTGTTCTGCTCTGATATCTTGTTTGTTGTGGCAATGCAGATTGTTTTCGTCGGAGGACGGTTAATTGGCGGCGGTTTCTCGGCAGAGGAGAATCCATTCACTCCCAAAGCATCTCTAGTTCGTTACTGGAACAAAGAGATCAGTGCCGACAAATCTCTAAGATCAGAGTTCCTAATCTCCAAGGCGTCACCGCTTAACGCCGTCGACTCAGCCACATTCGCCAAACTCGCCGCCCAAAACTCACTCCCAACCCGTCTCCCCGACTTCTGCTCCGCCGCCAACCTCTTCTGCTTCCCGGACCTGACCCCGAGCCTCGAGAAGCACGACGACAACGTCAAGTTCTCCGTCTACGACCAGAAAAACTTCACCAGCTACGGCAACGCACGCGCCGCCGGCGCAGACTCGTTCAAAACCTACTCAAAAGGCAACAACGGCGCCATCGACACTTTCCGGAGGTACAGCCGCAACGCGGCGGGCCACGAGGATAAGTTCACCGTCTACGGCGAGAGAGGCAACGTCGACGAGAAGGACTTCAACTCCTACGGAACCTTCGGAGCCGGCGGCGCCGGAGACTTCACTAACTACCAAAACGACGTTAACGACCCGATGAGTCGATTCACGGCGTATTCCGACGGCGGAACCGGAAGGTCCCAGACTTTCAAAACCTACACGCACGACGCCAACGCCGGCAACGGCCAATCGTTCACTAGCTACAGCAAAAAGGGAAACGCGTCGCCGAACGAGTTCGCCTCGTACGGCGACTCATCCAACGTGATCGGCTCTGATTTCAAGAACTACGGCGAGGAAGAAAACGCCGCCAAAGATACCTTCACCAGCTACGCGAGCGGCGGCAACGTACCGCTTAACAACTTCAAAAACTACGGCGAGTCCGTTAACGCCGCCAACGATTCCTTCACGAACTACGGAGGCGGCGGCGGGAATGTACCGCAGAACAACTTCAAAAGCTACGGCGTCTCCGGTAACGGCGCCGTCGACACTTTCGCGAATTACAGAGATAAAGCCAACGTCGGCGACGACTCGTTCTCCGGTTACGCGAAAGATTCGAATTCCGGTACGGTTAAATTCACAAATTACGGTCAGTCTTACAATCCTGGTTCGGAATCGTTCACCGGTTATGGGAAAGGGAGCGAAGTACACAAGATCAGTTTCAAAACGTACACACCGAACTCCACCTTCAAGGACTACGCTAAAAACGGCGTCGCTTTCGCCAAGTATAATGTGTCATCCATCGGGGATGGCAAAACCGTGAATAAGTGGATAGAGCCGGGTAAATTCTTTAGAGAGTCAACGCTTAAAGAAGGCACAGTGATTGCTATGCCTGACATTAAGGATAAAATGCCTAAAAGGTCGTTTTTGCCCCGGAGCATCGTCTCTAAGCTACCGTTCTCGACCTCCAAGCTCGCCGAGGTTAAGACGATCTTCCACGTCGGAGATAACTCGTCGATGGAGAAGATCATCTCCGACGCGGTGACGGAGTGCGAGAGGCCACCGAGCGTGGGAGAGACTAAACGCTGCGTTGGATCAGCGGAGGATATGATCGATTTCGCCACGTCGGTGCTTGGTCGTAGCGTGGTGCTACGAACGACGGAGAGTGTGGCGGGGTCAAAGCAAAAGGTGGTGATTGGGAAAGTCAACGGAATCAACGGTGGGAAGTTGACGAAAGCGGTTTCGTGTCATCAGAGTTTGTACCCGTATCTGTTGTATTACTGCCACTCGGTTCCTAAGGTTCGGGTCTACGAAGCGGATCTTCTTGAGTTGAATAGTATGACCAAGATCAACCATGGAATTGCCATCTGTCATATTGACACGTCATCATGGAGTCCCACACATGGAGCTTTCTTAGCTCTCGGGTCGAAACCGGGTCGGATTGAGGTTTGTCATTGGATATTTGAGAACGACATGAACTGGGCTATCGCCGATTAGAACCGGTTCCAAAGTTTTATCACCAAGATTTGAATAGTGGAATGTTAGTCTTCAGTAACAGTAAAGCTTGTTACTGATTTGTGTGTGATTGTAAGAATAATAATCTTTGAAGAGCCAATCCAGTGGAATGTTATACCATGTTTATCCCTAATTAAAACTGGATTTTTAATGTAAGGGCCTCGCCAGAACTTTTAAAACTGATTACAAAAGTAAGCAAATAAGGATCGATCTTTCTCTTTCTCTGTTTCTTTGACTGTTCGCGAACTGCACTGACACGTAGCGGTCCGCGATTGGTTCGACTTTTAATTAAATTTTTCTTTTTTCGGACAAAAAACTGAAAAACAAAAAAATTTATCTATGGTTTCGTGCTTGTGCTGAACATGCTCTTAGTTTTCAGTAACAGTTAAGGCTTGTTACTGATTTGTGTGTGATGGTAAGAATAATAATAATCTTTGAAGAGCCAATTTCAAGATTATTGTAATAATCACAATAACAATTATCTTTATTATATATCATTGTAGAGAATGTTTGTTGACGCAATTTATGTTTATGGCTGGTTGGATTCGATGAGTGGATATATATTTTATCTACAAATTAAGGGATCATGGATCGATATAGATGTATTATTATCATGTGTATATAATATGATGAAAACAATATAAGAAGATGGAGACAGCGATGGTGTTTCAATACATGTCCCAAGTTATATACAATATGTCCCACATGATGTAGGCGTATATAAAGATGAGGTAGACTTTATGTGCCACCGAAATATTTTCAAAAACATTAAACATCGATCTTAGTATAAAATACTTTGAAAACGAAAAGATACGGAGAAAAGGAGAGTCACGAGCTGCCTATATATCAATGGGACATATGCGTGATGAGGGTAGTACACTTGGCGCTTTGGCTGCTGAGAATTATTATATGAAACTTTTCGTGTTTATTTTCATTTTTTTGGGAGCTTTCGGGAGCCGACATTACATTTAAACTTGTCTCGTGAGATTAATTTGTTTGAGTACTTGCATTGCTGAATCCGTGATTCTCTTTTCGAAACATTCGATAACAGAAAACACTTGTGAATCCTGACAGTTCTAGTTGTGTGTTTGCTAGTGTGAAAATTCAAAACGATTCTCAGATTATAATTGTTATTGTGAATTAGTTGATTTAGACGATATAAATTTTGAATTTGGTAGCAAAAGACTGCAAAGGATATTTTTTTCTGTTAACTTCTAAAGTGTTTTTCAGTCTCTCGTCGGTGTTAGAAAGCATTGTGATCACAAGTAGTTTGTACGAAAAACATCTAATTCATAATCTTTTATAAAAGTTCAGATCATGATCTTTTGTCAGAAAATAACGCCAAATCGTCACAATTTTCCAAAAAATAAAGAACGGTGTGTCTTTAGTTACATGAAAGCCCGGAGAAACAAAACACACCAAACTTGTACGTCTAGATATGTTAAGACTATGTGTCTCTAGCATGAACATGTATCATTAAATCGAGGGAGTATGAATCCTGTTTGCAGTTAGACCTACTGCGATTAGTTGTATCCTTTTATGACGTAACATAATTTCCACGTAAACAAAAGTGTTGCAGACAAAACAGCATGTGGATCGACTTAAATTTTCTCCCTAGTCATCGATGCAAATAATGGATTAACGTAATCATTTGTTGTTCTTTATACTCCAATATATTTTCATGTTTTTGATATAATTATAAATCTTCTTTCAAAAAAAGATATAACTACAAATGACACTCGATGCTTTGTTTTTGATATCATTACGTTGAATTTCTTTACATACACATCACGTGATTATCATTAAAATAGTAGTTGGTATCTATCATTCATCTATCATTGTACGAATGCAAACGGGAAGTCAGTGAGGTGGGACACTGAAGTTCAGAACCAGAAATAAACGAGGTTTGTTGTTATGAAATCACAAAGAACATAATAACGTCTTCTTGTGTTGGTTAATGTGATTATGTGATACGCATTCACAAGTTCACAGTTTTGTCAAAGATGTTATGACAACGTATCAGAGAGTAAAGAGTTTTGACCTCTGCTTGTGATCAGAGAGACCCACACATCCTCTCTTCCACATTGAAGTCTACCTGTTTCGACTAACTTATAGTGTAAGTCCATAATACGGAATAGGAATGATGTTTTATGACAATAAAGTGTTGTCCTTTGCAGAGATTTCACTTCATTCACTTTGGATCTCGCTACTAATTAAATGTGATAACATTCTGTTTCTGGTTGGTTGATATAATAAACTAAATGCCAATTCCCATGTCAATCTCAATCTGTTTCACCAGCTCATGACTACACTCCACAGATTATTATTCCAGGTCTACATGATAATTCCACATGGGAAACCCCCAATTTAAATCTCATTTTGAATAATTAGAAAATGGTGTTACAGGTTTTCTTGTTGTTAGAAAGATTAATGTAAATTTTAATAAACGCATTTTAATTTAAAATTAAAACATATTAAAATATTAAAAATGAGTGATATAATTTTATTGAGAACCAAATAAAATTTAGATAATTTTTTTTTAAAAAAACCTCAAAATAAAGAACAAAAGTAAATATTTGATTTTTTTAATTTGTAAACAATTTTTAAATGTTATTAACAAACATGTTGTAGTCTGGTGGCAATCTCTCGGGGTTTGACGTATATTCACATCGGCTATGAGTTTGATCCTTGCTAGTAACTAAATTATCAATGCTTTATCAGTTTCAGCTTAGCCTTAGATAGTTAACATGATGGATCATAGCAGATATCAGTCCACCCCTAGAAATCATCGGAAGGTATTCAAATTCGAGTCAAACAGTGTGGTACGCTTTCGGGTTAATCCAGTTTGTAGCACTAAATGTGTTCTTCCCGGAACGAACCCAATAACCAATAGAATCTAAAAAAAAACATTATTTATTGAATACATAAAGAATACTACAAGTTTCATATGCTATATATAGTGTTTTTTTTAGCGCTGATTATGTTATTACAAACTATAAAAGATATTGCATAGACGATACTACAACCAACAATTCTACATGTCTTATGAAAATTCATGTCTGACTGCATCAACCACGAGCCTTTCTGACAATATTCTTTGCACCATACTGAAGATCTTTTGCAACTTTTTTCTCTAATATTCTATATATATAATCTAATTTTCTGTGAAAATTGAAACGCATATCTCTCGGTATATAAATATTAACAAATATTTGGTCACACCACTTGGACTAAAGAGTTTCCGCAAATGGTCTATATAGTCTATGAAACACAAAGATTGCATGATTTGAAAACAGACAAGATTCACTCCCCCTTGGAGTGACAAACAGAATCAAATAAGAGATGGCTAATCGGTCACAACTTACAAGTTGCCAGTTGAACAAGATGCTAACCGGTCTGTCTATAGAGTCAATTCTAAGTAGAAAGCGGCCTGGTTCTCAATATTAATGACCAACTTACGTTCGTTTGTAATATGGGCCGAATCAGGCGTATGATAGATCCAACTAATACATCCGACCCGACCCGACCCGACCCGAACT
>NC_027753.1:29289140-29324607 GCF_000695525.1 Brassica oleracea var. oleracea
CCCCCCCTCCACCTTCGTAAAATCACAAAAACGTCGCCGAGTCCGAGAAGAAGAAGAGTCAACATGGCGGCGAACGGCGTGAGAAGAGCCCTTCACTCATCGTCATCCACGGGGAGAATACTCTTCAGTCGTTCATCTTCTGCTCCGAAACTCGGAAAATCCGCGGGATTCGCTTTCGGGAATGGATCATCTTCATCTCGCTCCTCACTTCGCAGGCTCACATCCTCCAGGTTAGATCTCCGTGATTGCACCGAGGAATTAGGGTTTCTGAAAATGCTGAAATTAGGGTTTTGTGTTACAGGATCCCAGTGGAGCTGGGTGCAGGGATGTCGCTTATACCTTTACACAGTGTTACTGCTTCAGCCTTGCTCACTTCGTTGTTGTCTCTCAGCAATCAAAGCTGGGGTTGCCTTTCAGAAGGTATTGATTTTACTTGTGTTCTCATTGACTTTGATTCTGCATTCTGAATGTTCTCTCCATTGGTAAATAAGGTGCCATTGAAGGATCAGCTTGACATACTAGTACAAGTGGTTGTCTTTGTAGAACAGTTGTTTTGTTTCTTTGCGTGTTTGACAGCAGAAGTTACTAGGTCGCTGAGTTGTTATTCTTAGGACTTATCGTTCGTCTGTCTTTCGAAAGAGAGTGCCAGCTCCTCATCCGAAATGAATTCAAATTTAAGAAGCAGTGAACCAATGACCCTAGATTTGTGTTGGTCAATTTGCACATTGACTATGCATTTGATATTTGCAGGATTTGCGACAACCCTATAACATTGCCTGCAAGTTTTGGTGGGGCTATTGCTTGTCAGATTCCAAGAAACTAGTTTCATTTTGTTGGTGGTTTTTTTTCCAAAGGTTTAAGATATCAAAGTAGCAAAAGAAACACACAGCCGTAGCTTTCTTCTAAGGAAGGCTCCTTTGTTCGGTTTATTTATACAATTTCCATCTTCGGTTTGATGATTTCGTTACCTTAACACTTGCCCTTGGAAATAAACTACCCGTTTTGCTGATTCGGATAGTAGCAGTTGTTAATCTGTGCCCCCCAGTTCTGTTCCGGAAGAATATGGTTCCTCAAATTGGCTATTTACGAATCAGATGACCTAACTTTAAGCTAATTACCCCTCAAGTGACCTTACTCGATTGTTTTTTCTTCTGCTTTCAGTTTAGAGTATATTGTGTTCTTGTTGTTAAAAAGGGTATAATAAGAGTTATACTGAAGTAAAAACAATTGATTCATATGTTAATTAAGCTAAGTTTGTGCAAGCTCAGAGAATACAAATACAGATAGCAAGCTTTGGTAGAATCAGATGAACAGAATCAAGCGTAGACAGAACCGGAGGCCAACCCAATAACCAATCACACTGATAATACATGCTGTCTGAGTGTTTCACTGGAATGGATTTAGGAGTCAGAGTCACCAGGACGCTTGTCAAGTACCCGTTCGTGAGTCCCAATAAGCATGTCAGTATAGCTACAAGAATCTAAGGTCATGATAAACATCGGACCGTGCACGCAACCCAGAAGAGAGCATAAAACAATAGCCTAGCAAAGTAGCAATGCAACCACCAACAGAGATTTTCTCATCCCCTGAAGCATGAAAACAGCGGTCATAGACTTCCCAACCAAGTCTAACATGTTGAAGGCTGCAATGAGTAGAACAGTGAACCAATCTTGGAGAAGCTCAGAATGAACATCTCAGCAATGTAGCCAGGGAACATCGACAATGTCTCAATGTCTATGAGAACGATCCCGAAACCATGATATTTGATTCTAGTCACGACATGCCAGAGTGTTCTCTTTGTGAAAATGCTTGAGCCGTGCGCTCTTCATGGAACTTGATCACCGGAATTTTATGCGCTACATTGTAGGACACAGCCGAGACTACCATAACGACAACTACCACAATATGATGTGTAGCTTAGCTTCTATTTCTTTTTCTCTGTATAGAATTATAAACTACATTTTTCTCAAATTAAATTCAATTGTGGGCTCACGCACTTCAAGTTGTAGTCGTAGAGGGGGTCCAAGTAGTTCAAGTGTCCATGTGAGAGCCAACCAGAAAGAGTAATTGTTGTTTTGTAATTTCATGTCTCCTTCAAATTAATCTTCGACTGTCGTGGCTCGCATGATTGTTATCCCAACGCCGTTTTTTGCCAACTCGATGGATAATAAGGTTTAGTCCATATATAGCTCAACTTGCTCACTTCCAGCCCATGACCATGAGGCTCAAGCCTTACCAAACTATCAACTCTCTCATTTCAAAAAAAAGTTGTTAGAATTTTGTTTCTTTTTGGATCTAATTTCAAATTTTTTTTGTTTTATAATCTATACTATTATCTGAGAAGTGATTTTTTGCAACGGAGTTTTCACGTTAAAAGTTAGACAGGCTAATAACGTTTATATTTTTAATGAATATATATATATATATATAATTTATTATATAATTAATTTTTTATTATTAATAATATTAAATTTAAAATAAAATAATTCTTATATATTGTGTTGTTATCTTGAAATAATATTTTCTATTATAAAAGTTAAAAATTAATATCTATAATATTATTTGCGAAGTGATTTTTCATAGCGGAGCTCTCACGTTAAAAGTTAGACTGCTAATATCATTTATATCCTTAATAAATATATATATATATATATGTATAATTAAATATTAATTAAAAACATTTATGTAATTTTTTTTTTAATATTCTCATTATGTGAGTGTTTTAAAATTTCAACACAATGATAAGTGGATATAAATAATTTATAATTAAATATTAATAAAAAAAAATTGTATAAAGATCTAAAATATTTTCAATATGTCGGTGTTTTTTAAATTTAAAAACAGTGATAAGCAAATATATTTTAATGAAAAACTTTATTGTATATAAATAATTTGATGTTTGATTTAAATTTTTTGAAAACAAAAATAAAAACGTATCAAGTTGGTTTTTAGTTAATAAAACATAAAATAATAAATATTAATAAAAAGATACGTCCGCACATGCGGGCAAAACATCTAGTTTAAATTATTAGGCAAAAAATAACCCAAAAATCGCATTTATCGAATAAATATTTGTTTTTGGGTTTTTCATCTTTTTCATCTTTTGCGTTTTTCACTCTGTTAAGAAAATATTAAAAAAATCATGATATGTTACTTTATAATATACTTCCTGAAAAACAAAAGTCTCTTGCGAAAACTTATTTTCTCTGGTTAAAGTGAATTTTTATCAATAAAGATTAAGGGGGACCGTTGTCACCTTCTTTTGGCTTCTCTTTATTTTGCTTGAACATTTTTCATCCACAAAAAAAAAAAACAATTTTCCTTCAAGAAATATAAAAAATGTCTTGCCTTCTTGTTTTCACTTTATGCTGGTTCTCTTACAAGCAAATGAACGACTTATCATCAAAATGTCGTTTAACAAAAAAACAAAAGGAAACAAGCTGATTTGATTGATGGCATATATTGTTGGTGATCCTTTATCAAACAAATAACTTATTATCCGTAGCTACCCCTTTTTCGTTGTTGTGTATCGCTCATGCCAACAGCATCAATGAAAACAAAATCATACAATATATGAGACGATGTTAGTATATAAGACTGAAGTAGGGGAATCAAGAGAAAATGACTTGGGAGCTATGCAAAAAAAAAAAGGCAGCCGCTAAACAAGGATCATGGTGCGAGAATATATGCATGGTTTGACACTAGTCATGAGTCATGACTCGTAATGTACTTAATTACTATTTTAATCTCCTCTTCTTCTCATGAACATAAAATAGAGAGCAAGGCATGTTCGTTTGTACATCTAGAAGGTCCATCCAGATGGATCAGTCAGATGGATCAGTCAGATGCTCTACCTGGATGTTGTTCGTTTGTACATTTGGAAAGTGCATCTAGATGAAGCATTCGGATGCAGCTGCGTTCGTTTGTTTATTTTTTTTGAACTTACATTTGCATCCAAATGCGGTTGATGACAAAATAACTAAAATGGACATGTATTTAATTTATCTATATCTTACTCTTAAATCATGATTATTATTTATATTAATCCTGTTAATTTTAATATCTTATCTAAATTACAATTACAAAAAAAAAAAAAATTAAAATTCTGTTTTAAATTTCATAAATTTATTTTAATGAAAATAAGACAATGAAATTATAAATAATGACTATAATTTTGCAAATTTGATTAAAATATTTAAATAAAACATAAATTCATAAAACCAAGTCCCGTTCTGTTCCGAGTCAACTTCTTTAAAGAGTCGTACTGCTTCTTGCAAGTATTGTACTTTATCCCAAATTTTCTCCATGGAATTTTTATACCAAATGCCTCATAGAACTTATCAAAATAAATAAAGATAAGATAGTCTCAAAAATTTTAAATAGATCATGGTAAATAAAAACATAAAAGGATAATGAGTTTGTATTATCAATTGGTCCAAAGGAAACAAAACTACAAACCCATACTAGAAGTGAACAGAAAGAAGAGGGAAACAAAATTACAAACCCACACGTGAGCTCCATAACAGCCCATCTTGATTCCAACCCCTTGTGGTCTCTTAACTTTCTCAGCAAACAACTGAAACACATCCTTCTTCACAGCTTGCTTCTAGTCACAAAGAAGAAGTAAAAAAACGAGAATAAGCATTTGCCACAAAGGGATCATCAATACACATTACAAAGCCCAAAGAGAGAGAGCTTCAAAAGACACCATCAAACAACTACTTATCAAACAACTTACATCTAGTATGGAAGTCGACGTCCTCTCGCCATCTCTTCAGTAATGGAATCTCGCATAGCTTCCATGACTCTATCTCCAGCTGGTACGTATGCAACATGATCATCTTCATCCCCATGATGTTCATATTCTTCCACTCTTTCCCAATGTGCAAAATCACAATCCTCATGGTTTGAATCTCTTATAAAATTGTGGAGAGCCATTGTTGCTGTCACAATCTTCACCCATTTATTCAGCTCATACTTAGGGTGCTTCCTGTCAAGAATCCTCCACTTAGCCTTCCATATTCCAAATGTTCTCTCAATTACCGAACGCAAGCCAGAATGTTTTCGGTTGAATAACTCTCTGCTGTTTGTCGGTGGTCCTCCTCTAACAAACTGATCCAGGTGATATCTAGTTCTACGGTGAGGTCATAAATAACCAGTTCTAGTTGGGTATCCAGAGTCTACTAGATAATACTTTCCAACTGGAGGATGAGGAAAAGAAGCTTCTTCCTTAGCACAATATGTCAACACTTTTGTATCATGTGCTCTCCCAGGAACCCCAACATAAGCATATATGAATTTCATGCTGAAATTACATATAGCTAAGACATTCATAGTTGGTTCTCCTATTCTACCTCTGAATGGATCGACATTCCCAGAAGGAGGACGAACCGGCACATGAGTTCCATCTAAAGCACCTATGCAATCCTTAAAAAAAGGGTAATATCGCGGATCATCTACTAGAATAGGACTAGCACTTGCAAACTCATCCCTTTCAGGTTTCACAATGTCTGCTGCAAGTTTCAACAAAGAACTTAAAACCTCATCTATCTTCCTATTCACTGTGTCAGATGAATGTTGATATCTCTCAGCTAAAGCCCGTACGAATAAATCTTGTCCAACCATCTCTAAAAACATTGCTACACTCTCCTCTAAGTAAACATGGCAAGTATCTTCTAGCTGATACTTCTCTGATAGTATCTTACATAAGCTATTAAACGTTGCTTTGCTCATGCGAAGAATCTCATAGCACTGTGCCTCGGAATCGTTCATGAAACGTTGCACTCGACGCCAACCTCCACCTCGGTTTGTCCTCACTAACTGTTTTTTAGTATTTGTTTCTGTCACTCCATACGTTTCTTCTAAAAGAGCAAACATGTGTTTCTCCTCATCTAGTATCAAATCCATGTTGTCATCTTCAACTAAGAACCTAAACGTGTCATAAACATAGTCATTACAACAAGATTCATTCTAGAGTTCATACTATACTAAAACAAAGACATAAACATAAACAGCTCTTTCTCTATGAACTATACCGTCTATAAGTGACAACAAACAATAGAATGTGGCTTATCTCCTATTGGTTCATACTAGTAGTCTAGTACTAGTGTGCTACTGCCGTGTTATCATTGAGTTTAAATATGCGAAAATGTGGGCAGAGAAAAATACAAAAACACTAGACTTGTAAATGGAAACTGTGTTTAGAAAATTAATAAGAAAATTTTAGAAACCAACTAAATATAAGAATGACACGTATAGTCATGTGGGATCACTAGTTATTGTGTGTGCTCATGTTTCCACCTTCAACAGCTTGCTATCTCTTTACTAGACTATACGTACTCTCAACTAAATCTCCAACTCCTTTATGAAAATGACTAAGATTTTTCTTCTTTTCTCTAGTCTGATTCATTTAAATATGCGAAAATGTGGGCAGAGAAGATTGTAAACTCTCAAGCAATAAGTTTACTCAAATCCACTAAAAGCTCTTATAACCACATACCTTACTGTTCATTGTATCTTGGAGACTTTAAGCTAGAAGTGTATAAGAGCTGCTACGTAGAAACTGCTTATCCACAAGAGTTGTATTGCCACTTCAAAATAAAAATAAACATAGACATTTCAGTAGGGTGAAACTCATAAAAATATTGTCATAAACAGTCACTAAAACATGATTCATTCTAGAGTTCATACTAAACTAAGACAGAGACATAAAACATAAACAACTCCTCAATGATCTCTGCTTTCACCAGTTGCAAACTCCAAATAAAGAACCCTGTTCTCATCATCTCCATAAAACAAGAAAGTCTGACGATTCGCAGCATCTTCTTTGAGGTGGTTAATTGAAGCTTTGTAGAGAGGAGACCACATCCTTACAGCAGACAAGGAGTGAAGAACCTCCATGGCTCGAAGTTGACTACAACTAAACTCGGGATGATTCTCTATTAGATGATTCTTGTAGGAAAGAATCTTGTCTCGAGACTCAACACTCTCCCTAATCACATCAGCCACAGCTTGTCCTGCTTGTACAGCCCTTGATATTTTTTTATTAACCTTTGACCTAGAAGAAGAGGGGCCAACATTCCTTGATTCAGATGCGACATCAGTTTCTTGAGTAGGGACACCACGCCTTGATTCATTTCCAACAGCTTCTTGAGTAGGGACATCACACCTTGATTCAGCATCATCTTCATCATCATGATCTGTGTACTTTGTGTCTAAAACATCTTCACCTTGCTGAGCAGACCAACCTTCACCTCCACTAATATAAACTGTCCCAAATACCTTCTCCATCAAATCCATGTTTGCTACCGGCTTGTCTTTAAATTTTCTAGCACCAGGCCACTTCTGAAACAAGAAAATTTTCAAAGTGAGAACACTGTATTTCCATTTTGAATACATAGAAACATTCAAAAAAATACACAGTAACAGTCAAAGAGTCTAGATGATACTAGTACTCTACACAAATGACTACATTTTGTATTCAAAGAAAATTCAAAGAAATATATTCATCACTCTTTGCTTGAACATAACACAGAATCATCATCACATCATTATTTTTCCAACAACACAATCAAAACTGAACCAGTAAAGTTAAGAGAATCATAGAACTTGTACCTTGCATCGCTCATTCCACCAGTCCTCACTCATGTTGATGGATCCAGTTGAAGTAAAACCAAGTCCCGTTCTGTTCCGAGTCAACTTCTTAAAAGAGTCGTACTGCTTCTTGCAAGTATTGTACTTTATCCCAAATTTTCTCCATGGAATTTTTATACCAAATGCCTCATAGAACTTATCCATGATCACCTGTCTTCCAGCCTCATTAACCATCTGCTTTCTTATGTTTCCTTTCAGACTCTCATCAAGTCTTAGTTGAAGAAAGAACCGTGTTTGCTCGTCACTCCATATAAGATTCTTATTTGAAGATTCAAGACAATAAGAAAAGCACTTGAGAAAACTGAGATCAAATAAAAGATTAGAGTGGAATATACTCACATCAGATCCAGGGATGGATGTCATTGTTTAATAGAATGAGAAAGCTTCTTGTTGCACCTGTTAGACACCAAAAGAAAGGTGGGACACAGGACACCATTAAACAATGTTGGCAAATCCACTTAAGCAAAGCTTATAAAGACTGATACATGACAAGAGCTTTGTATTCAACAAAAGGATAGGCCAATATATTCAAAGAGAACACACCAATGAAAGTTATTAATGTACAGACTAGAGACTTGAAGATGCAAATAAAACCCATAACATAACTTATAGGATATAAGCTAGAGACTTAAAGATAATTGATTCCAAAGTACAAACTTATAAACTACAGACTTGAAGAAGAACAATCTACAAAACCCACAACATTTAGATCCCTGAGAGTCTTACTTGAGCGAGAGAGAGAGGTCGCCGGAGCTGAGGTCACTGGAGTGAGAGAGAGAATCTGAGAGAGAGAACCTGAGAGAGAGATTCATATATGGTGAGGTGATAAAACTATTCCAAACAAAACAGAAACCCACAACATTTAGATCTCAGAGACTCTTACTTGAGTTAGAGAGAGAGGTCGCCGGAGCTAAGGTCGCCGGAGCTGAGGTCGCCGGAGTGAGAGAGAGAACCTGAAAGAGAGATTGGATTTCATATGTAAACGATTCAACAAAACAGAAAACTCACAACACAATCTTACTTGAGCGAGAGGGAGAGGTCGCCGGAGAGAGGGGTCACCGGAGAGAGAGGTCGCCGGAGAGAGAGAGATTGACCGCCAAAAGAGAGAGAGAGAGAGAGAGAGAGAGAGAGAGAGAGAGACTGAGAGATTAAAACTAAATTTAGGGTTATGTGTAGTGGGGCTATTTTGGTCATTGACCGTTTTTGACTGAATCAGCTGCAGCTAGATGCATGGTGAAGACTCAGCTAGCTTTTTTGAAAAAATTCAGCTGAGTTTTCGAAACTCAACCAGCTGATCCATCTGGATGTACCGATTAAGTCCACTAAACGAACATCAATACTCACCTTCACCCAGATGGATCAGTCAACTGAGCAAACGAACACGGCCTTCGTACATGTGATTCTGTTGACATAGTCTTAAAAGGATAGTAGTCGACACGAGGTTTTAAGCTACAGGATACTACGATTGCCAAGGTAGTGGCGGTTCAGGGAGGCCACAGAGCAGAACGATAAATGTTAAAATATTTCAAAGAAAATATTTTTTTTTGTTATTTAAAAGATAGAAGTTGTTCTTTACTCTGGTTGAAAATATTGTACTCCATATTTACAAATATATATGTAACGTGTTATGAAGGTTCTGCTATATTGCGCACGAAATGCTATGGTCACCGCTCTTTTTGAGGCTACTGGCTAGTGATTAGTAGTGGATTAAACATGATTAGTAGCAATGATGATATTAAATTGTTAAATCATTAGTAATTTACAGTATAGTCTGTAATTAACATAAAATCTTAGGGAAAGGAGACTTTGTTGAATGCATTATATATATTTTCTTTTATGAAACGGCTATAGGTTCTAAAGAATATTTTGAATTTCTGTGTCTGATTTTATTTTCCGTTACTAACACTTTTTATTTATAAACGGTTTTGTTGTTTTCATTTAAAATAAACACACTTTAAAACATGCACCATAACCAACTGGAACAAAAAACTTATATATAATTTTGTCCTATTTTAAAACAAGATTACAGAAAGATCATAATAAAGAAATATATCTTATATTCTTAAAACATAGTCTGCATAAAGATGAATAAAAGCTTCAAACCAAAAACTCATTTCTTAAAAAAAGAAGAATATAATCTTTCCCAACTTAAGGATTACTAAAAATATGTTTGTACTTACTCTTTGGTTATAGAATATATTCCATAACACAAACTGGGAAAGTGCTTCCATGCATAAAACAACTAGGGGAAAATTACATTTTAAACACTAAAAGTGTCACTTTCCGGCACTTTAAACACTAAAGTTTTTTACTAGCATTTTAAACCTTTAAAGTGACATTTTTATCATAATAAACCTCTAAAGACGTTTTCTTGTTCATAGACGACCGGTAATATTTATTTTACAAGTCAAAATGATGACGTGTCAGTTTTTTTTTGAAAAAAATAAAAAAATAAAATTCAGAAAAATACAGAAAAAATTGAATGAAATTGGAAAAAATTGTAAAAAATTCAAAACGAAACTTAAAAAAATCTAAAAATTCAAAAAACATAAAAAACTAAAATTAAAATTTCAAACTTAAAAATAAAATAAAATATTAAAAATTCAAAAAATTCAAAAATAAAATCTAAAATTAAAATGTCAAATTTAAAAAATAAAATTTTTAATTTTTTTTTTAAAAATTCTAAAATAATATCTAAAATTAAAAATTCAAACTTAAAAATTAAAATTGTAAAAAAAATTGTAAATATTTAACCAAAAAATTATATTTATTTTAAAATTCCATCCAATTAAAGTGACTGTCACTTATGATGATATGAAAACTTGCCTCCATCAAAAACAATATATCAAAACTTGCTACCATCAAAATTTTTTTTTTTATAATCTGAATATCCAGACACCTTACATACCCCGACTAGCGCCTAAGTACAATTCGCATAAAGCATCTCGGGGACCATCAATTTCACCCCATGTTAATTGATGGTGACCACACGCAGGACTAATAATTCTCTCAAATAGATTATATTGATTTTTTTCCCAAAAAGATTTTCTAAGAAAGAAAATGACCAAAAATGTTTTATTAAAGATGCAAAAGACTCTTATGCTCTAAATATATAAATACAAATACATAAAGAAAAATCTCAAATTATTAATTTTTAAATATTTTAGATCTTATTTTAGAATTTTTAAAATTTTATTTTTCGTTTTTAAATTTGACATTTTAATTTTAGATCTTATTTTTAGAATTTTTAATATTTTATTTTATTTTTAAGTTTGAAATTTCAATATTTATGTTTTTTGAATTTTGAATTTTTTTAAGTTTTGTTTTGAATTTTTTATAGTTTTTCCCAATTTCATTCGAATTTTTCTGTATTTTTACGTATTTTTTTTTTTTTTAAAGAAACCGACAAATCACTATTTTAACCTGTAAAATGAACAGTACCGGTCGTCTATGAACTGGAAAACGTCGTTGGAGGTTTATTATGATAAAAATGTCACTTTGAAAGTTTAAAGTGCTCGTTAAAAAACTTTAGTGTTTAAAGTGGTAGAAAGTGACATTCTCGGTGTTTAAAATGTGATTTTCCTAGACAACTAATATAACCAGAATATACCTGGGAATATATTCTTGTAAACTCAAAAGGTTTAGTTTCTGATATTAGTAATTAACATGCAAGAAATTAAACTAATCAGCAACCCACTACAGTAATTAATTTAATTAGAAAAATAAAATAGAAAATAAAGTAACAACGTTGATCGCATCACATGACCACTCTTTTTCTCTCTACCTTTCCCCCTTCCTTTTCTCACTGTCTGTCTTCACTCTTCTGAACCAAAAAAAACTCTGCAAATCTAAAGAAGTCTCTCTGTTTCTTCTCTCTTTGATCGAGAAAACCTGAAGAAGAGTCTAATCCCCGCTCTCACATTGTCACCAGAAGACTCTGTGTATGAACTAGAGTTCTTCTTCTTCTTCGTGAATCGAATCAATGGGTAGAGAAGTTCTGGTTGTGGGTATTCTCATTCTCCTCTGTTCTGAGTTTGTATCTTCAGCTCCTTCAGCTAACTCTCCAGCAAGTAAGTATACTTCTTCGATTCAAGTTCCCATTTTTACTTGCTGCTTTCGAATCTCACCTTTTTTTACGCAGAGATTGTAAGTGGGTTCATCTCAAATCACGGCTCTTCACTCATGAAATGGTTATGGTCACTCAAATCCACCTCCACCAAAACAAGTTCGTTCTTTTCACCCTTGTCCGATCATAAAGTCTTCACCTTTACTGTTTGTTTTTGTCCCAAGATTATGTTTTTTTATGGGTTTCTTGTTAACAACAGCAATTGCAACGAGATCGATGGTGAAATTCGAGAATGGGTATACAGTGGAGACGGTGTTCGACGGAAGCAAACTCGGTATCGAACCATATTCGATTGAGGTTCTGCCTAATGGCGAGCTGCTTATTCTTGACTCTGAGAACAGTAACATCTACAAGATCTCTTCCTCTCTTTCACTATGTAAGTAGTATCAGAATGTTCTGTGTTCAGTTGATGTTTGTTACATTATCACTATCCTTGAAGTTGAAGAGATTGTTGTTTGTCTTCACCTGAAACTGAATGCACATGGACGGTTTGTACAAAAGATGCTGCTGCTTATTATGGAAATTACTATATTTTTTATGGACATATTTGCTGTATCTTTGTCCGTATCTGTCAGTGATGAGTATAGTTTTATTAGTACAAGATGACTTTTTCAAAGATGAGATCTAAACACAAAAAAAAGGTGTTTTCTATCAGTTGCTCAAGAATATACTAGGTGATGATGTTGTATTAAGATATGGTAATCATCAAGTCATTGAAAAGTGAAAAACAAAATATTTAATTCTCTTCCTGCATTTCAAGAACCTAACTGCTTTGCTATTGTTTTGTAATGTTTTCTATCTGAGTTTTATTTACACAATTATTGGTAACATTTGTAGATAGTAGGCCGAGACTAGTTACTGGCTCCCCTGAAGGATACGCAGGTCATGTTGATGGGAGATTACGTGACGCCAGGCTGAACCATCCTAAGGGACTTACGGTTGATGACAGAGGAAACATATATGTGGCTGATACAGTCAACAATGCTATCCGGAAGATAAGTGAAGGAGGTAAACTCATTGCATCTTGTAATCATAACTACGTTTCATGAAAGGGTTTGGTTGTAAACTCGTTAGTATCTTGTGTAGGAGTTACAACAATAGCTGGGGGCAAAACAGCTAGAAATGGAGGGCATGTGGATGGACCAAGCGAAGATGCAAAGTTCTCAAATGATTTTGATGTTGTGTATCTTGGAAGCAGTTGTTCCCTGCTTGTTATCGACCGTGGAAACAAAGCCATCAGAGAGATTCAGCTTCATTTCGACGACTGTGCTTATCAATATGGAAGCGGGTTCCCTCTTGGTAAGAACTTACAAAGAATAACCAAATCAATCTTCCATCTTTCTATTTGCTTTCTTTTATCTCGGAACTCAAAATGTGTTGCAGGGATTGCAGTTCTCGTAGCTGCAGGTTTCTTTGGTTACATGCTGGCCCTGTTGCAGAGAAGAGTTGGTTCTATCGTCTCTTCTCATGATCAAGAAATGTTTGAAGCTGATCATGATCAAAAGCCATCTAGACCGTCTCTGATTCCAACTGGAGAGGAGCAGCAAGAAAAACAAGACGAAAGCTTCTTGGTTTCCCTTGGGAATCTCGCTTCGAATGCTTGGGTTTCTGTTATGGAGATCCTCAGAATAAAGCAGTCAGCAGCCACAACAAACTTTCAGCAGTACCAAACAAAGCAGTCTTCTGCTGCATTTAGCACAACAGCTCCATGGCCTATTCAAGAGAGCTTTGTGGTCAGAGACGAGGACGAACCTCCTCCTGTTGAGCACAAGAACCAAACTCTAAGAAAGACTTATGCTTTTATGTCTAAAGACGCGGAGAAAATGCAGCAGCTGCGTCAGAGCCGTGCATTCTACAGTAGCAGCTGGGAACCTGAGTTCCCAAATCAGCAGCAGCAGCAGCAGCATAGAAGGCATTACTCGTCGATCCCGCATACTCACTATGAGCAGAACAGTGAGCAGACTAATGAGATAGTCTTTGGGGCGGTCCAAGAACAGAGCAGCAAGCGTGCAGCTAAGCCTAAGGAGTCAGGAGAGCAGATTAATAACAATAATAATACTCAACAGAATCTTCACTACAGAGCTCATTCTGTTAGTTACCCATATGGATACTATCCATATACATGAAAAGTCTTATGGTTCTGTGAGATTATCAGTCTTATTGAATAAGATTATGGAGGGAGATTATTACAAATTTTGGGTATAGGTTGTGTTTTAAAATTTATTGGGAGGGAGATTTGGAGTACTTAGATGTTCTTGTCTTGTAAGAGAAGTTGCAGACTTTGATTGTATTATATATAAAAAAAATATGGTCTTTGTGAGAAAATGATTGTGTAATTTCATTTCGAATTGAAGATTCATCCTTCCCACATCTTCAAAGCTTATAAACGTTTATTGGTTTAGTGGTTAGTACCTTGACGCAAACACTAACCATAACGTCATTTCTGTATAATAGTTTAATAGAGCCAAGTTATCGCTTATCAGATGCAAATGAGTGCAACCATGGCTGGTCCTACCTCTTTAGAGATCTAAAAGACATAAAACAATTTATGAAAATGTAGTGTTGCTACTCATATTCTATATATGAATTTATTTTTATTTTCACAATAGTTTCAAATTATACATGTTTGTCAAAAACAGATATTATTCCACAACTTTATTTTAGATAATTATATGTAGGATCAGATACCCATTCAGATTCAGATTGAGTATTTCGGATTTTCGAGTATTTCGGTATAGAGGTATAAAACCCATGCAGATATCTCTGCATTTCGGGTCGGGTTCGGATATTTGGATTTTGAAGAAAAAAAATTGAATTCTCCATTGTTTAATTTTTTTTGTATTTAAAATGTGAAACTTTTAATTTAACTGATTTTCTAATTTTTAATAGATTAAACTAATAACATGTTTGAAGATAAAACTTTAAAAATAGAAAAACACTGATTTAGTTATTATTTTAAAATTTTGGGTGCAACTTTTGTTAATGTAAAAACACGAACTTGATATGTATTTTAAGTGTGTAGCAAATGATTTTGTCCATAATTTTTTTCTTTTGACATCGAAAGCTCCATACTTTTATGATTTTGTCCACAATTATATGTATATTATCTGATTTTGAGCTATGTGCAGTTGTAATATAAATATTTTGAATAAAATTATAGAAATAAACTAGAAATATAAGGTCAAATATTCATATGTTCGATTATCATTGAATATCCATTCGGATTAAGATATTACCCTTTCGGGTTCGAATATTCAATCTTTCTTTATTCAATATCCGTTCAGATATTTTGCTACTTTGGTTCGAATTTTTTGAGTTGGGTTCGGATACGGGTTCAGATATCGGATAAAATGTTCACCCCTAATTATATGAATTATTAGTGAGATGAATGTACTTGTTTTATTAAATAAATTTAGCAGATTTTTAGTAAAGCTCCGTTACATATTCAGTTTAAAATCAGGTTTAGGTCTTTTCAAAACCATCCCTTATCCTATGGGAGAATGTGGCTATGTTCGTTTACCGGTTGCTGAGACTATCAAATTTTATAAATTCCAATTTAAAATCAGTTGACAATAAGTAGACTGACTCAAGTCTCTCATAAGTCTCATATATATTACTTCATCGTTTCTTAAGTTTTTGATGAGAGATCTTTTATCTAACACAATATGTTATTCATTTTCTTATCGTGCAACTGATTGTGTATCATTAGTTTTTTTATCGTTGAAATTTTAACGAGAACTTTTTTGATATGCCACTGATCGTTGTAATTAATTAGTAGCAAAGTGAAATGCATGTTAAGCAGCGGGGTTGGCCTGGTGGTGTTGAGAGAGCTTCGGACTCAATACGCACCCGGGTTCGAACCGCTGGCCAGGCAATTGGGGTATCTAATTCCCCATAGTACCAAATGGTCCGCCTCGCGCCGAGGGGGTGGCCCCTGGGGGTGGAAGTCCCTCCAGATTAATCAGAAAAAAAAAAAAAAAAAAGCAAAGTGAAATGCATAGCAATATTTGAACTCAAATTAAAATATATATGTAAACTAAGATGGCCTGTAATTTTCTCCTAGAGTGGAATTGTGGAAACCATGGTCCATGTATATGCACGACTAACCTAGTCTTCTCTTATAGAAAGACCTTGAAATTGAATAAAACCAAGAATTTCACAAAGCATATTGTAAATTTTCAAATTGACTAAATATAAACTTTATAGACAAACTTCTTACTGTTACATAAATATAAACAAACTATATAAAATAAAGTAAAATATACGGCATAAAGCAAACTCCAAATGACAATCCATACACGGAAAATAAACTTGAAATACCATAGTTGTAATCTTCAAAAAGAGTTGGATAATGCTTTAAGGAGCCTAAGCTTCAACTTCAAGTTGACAATATAGTCAACGGTTTTCAATAAAAGTAGATTCGGGTGGTTGCATCTTTTCCCACCTGGTATCAGTATTTGGAGCTTCCTCACCTTCATTCGAAGCAAACCGGATCCGGATCCAGACTCATGACCCTTTTTGTTGTTCTTCTTCTTGCCCATCGTCTGCTTCACCATCCTCTTGGAGCTCTTTGACTCCGCCATTACCCTCTTTGCTTAATGACAACACTTTAAAGATTTGTGATGCAAACGAACGTGTGGGTGGTCATATTTATATAGATTATATGCATCTAAACCAATCAGAGTCTTTCAACCTTTTTGGTTGTCATTTTATTTATCGTGAAATTATAGAATTTGTTGTTTTTAACATGACCCTTTACCTCCACACGCTCTATCTGCTTGTCCTTTTTAATTGTGTGATTAGAAAGCATTATCCATTGCAGAATATATTAATAATGTCGGTCGTTAAATTTGTATTTAATTGCACGGTTCAATTATTCCCCAAAACATCGAAAATATATCATCACGTGCTGGATTCACTATTCTTTTTGTTCTGTGATTGATGATTTAAACAGCTGTCTAATCTTGTAATATATGGATCTATAATTTCCTTTACCCATGTTTATAAATTATATATCAAGATTATAAATAGACAATATTGTTCCCAAAAAGATTTTCTTCACTATCACAATGTTAGGGGTTTTAATTAAATGTGAGAAAGATAGAAAATAATGATTTCTTTTTTACCCTCTCTTGCTTTAATATTTTGTTAAACTACTGAAGGAAAAAACCGGCATATAAAAATGACATACTAAGAAGTAAAATGAGACCAAAGATTTTACGTATATGATAGTGAAATTGATAAGGTAATTAATGCAAATGTGTGTTCCTCGATGTTGGGGGTGTTGTGTTGTTAAATGGTTTTTGGGCCGACACTATGCAATGTTTGTTAGTGCCAACTGGATGCTACGAATGTTTTTTGACAGCTTGGTTTTTGCAGCCATCGGTTCTCTATATTACGTTTAAATTATCGTTACAGATATACAAGAGTAGTATACTACTACATTAGTTACAAAAAGTCTATAAGAATTACTGCTCAACAAAAATACAAAAACGTTAGTTTCAGTTTTACATATGTTTATATCATGTAAATAACCACAAGACTGTTAAATAAAATATACCACCGTTTTAATAAACTTCTAAAATAATGAACTTACAACCTACACATATATAACTAACCTTAAGTTTCAAAATTTAAATCTAAATATCTATAACATCTTGTAGATTTTCTTCGTCGTTTTACAATCAGATCATCATTGTTATATCGATCCGTTTTTCACCACATATATTTATTAAAACATGATATGAATACGAAATGGACCACTCTATGATTCACATGCATTTGTATGTGATAATGATAAACGATGATTAATGAAGGATGAACTCAAGTGGGCTTTAGCTTCGAGCTTAGGGTTTTGACAGCCCTGACCAGATGGCTATAGGCGAGTGACCACTGACAATCGGGTTTCCTGCTATAACACACTTCCAAAAATTGACGTGGCTGACCTGCCACACAGGTCCCATCCTTAGACCCATAGCTTCTACCATCATTTCTCAGTTCTCACCACCCGATCGTTGCCCATACGCATCATTTCCACTGCAAGTGCATGGTTATGTAATACACAATTTATATTTTTAGATGATCATATATAGATTATTCATGGAAGTGGAATGCACCGCAGTCTACGGAAACAGGTCCCTACTGTTATATGTTTCTCTCTGTTGGGGGGTTTTTTTAGTTAATTTGGCGGGATCCCGGAACAATTATTGAGAGCACATTTTTCTTCTTTAATTATAAACCATTGTAATTCGGAAATGATTTCATCAAATTTACAGAAATAGCTATTCACTACAGTTAAGTTATTTTTAAAATTGATTTGACGTTGTGTGCGCTATTAATTTAGAGACTAAAAAAAAACAAAAAGTTTAAAAATTTATCTCCACTCAATATTTTATATCAAAAAGTATGAGAAACTAGTTTTCTGATCTTCAGAGACTTGTTTTGATTAAGATATAATGAGTTTTTGAGTAAAAGAAAAAACGGGAACAAAAATAAGTGTCATTCTCAACACCTAAAATAATTGGCACAAAGTCACACATTTCACTTTATCTTTACCTTTTTCGAAAATATATATTAAATTAGAATGGTTTGAAATCTAAACCGGCGTTTAAGAATCTCCAAATTTAAGGTTTGCATTTTAGTGTTTTTGCAGTTAAACACACAAAAACATTCAAGTACATTGCTGATTCAATTAGTTTTCCTACGTAAACTATGTATTTTTTCTTAAACACAACTGTGAATTGTAATGTTATATGATGTTATTTCAAGTTGTAATCTGGAGTATGACCAGTTTGGATGTAAAAGTTAACGTAAGACAGTAAGAGACCTAGTTTTCAACAATTCTGACGTGTAAAATCGTACATCAAACTGAAACACACAGAAATATATCGTGTGTACACCACTGTCCGAGTGGGTTTCGTACGTAGTTCTGCGAGCATGATACTCCAATGTCTACGTACGGTTCGATGTTCGAAAAGTCTGCGCCAATTGACCATAACCACACAAAAATATCTCAAGGGATCTATCTATATTATATATTGTTGAGATTCAATATATAAATGCAGCGCATTTCCCAATTAATCGAGTCGTAGATGTAAATTATTAATACATAGATAACCCAGAGGCACATGATGTGTTGGAGATAATCTTGAAGTTAACTTAGGACTTAAGTTAAACTAATCCTTATCTAGTTAGGAAAAGGAAACTAGGTTTACTAATGTGGTTTAGGAACTTTGTCTCTATATAAGAAGATGGTGAGATGTGCCATGAACTTATGAGTTTTAGAGATTGTGTTTGAGAGCTTGAGTTTTGAGTGATTTTCTCAAGTTAATAAAGAGAGTGATTCTTTATATTGTGTGATCATATTCAATCTTTAGAACTTATATGATGTGTTTATTTCGTGAATATCAAAGTCTACGATCGCAACAATTCTCTGTAAACCAAATTAATATGGATTGCAAGATATTGGAACATTCAAATATATATACACATGTATCTGAAAGATTGAAAAAGATGATGTGATTTTTTGAGGGGATCGGATCTTTAATCCTACATGTGCTTTGCCAAAAACGTTAACATGATTACGTTCTCACAAGAATTGTTGATTAAAATCATTTTGACAGCTTCAGTTCTCATTTAGCCCATACCAATATATACATCTGCCAGCACTACAATTGTATAACCATCATTTGGTTAAGAGACGCGACTAGCTATAGTATATTAATGAATAGATGATGATGCTCATGTGTTTGGTGCAAACGTTTAATTGGTTGGTTGGATCAACCAAAATTGACTCAGTATATTTGATATGTGCATGCAGCCCATACTCTCACGTGTTTTGGCCAGCTCAGTGTCCGCCGTTTCAGTTTATACTTGTAGATATAATTGAGCTGTTTAAAAGAAAACCAAGAAACATTAGGTTCTGAACTGTTTCCATGGTTTTTATCCTTTTTATCATAGGATCAATTTAGATAGGTCAAGCAATGTCTTAGTACAGCTTATAGAACCTAACAATTATATTTACACTCTTAGAAAAAAAAACATCCATTTTTGGATTTTACGTTTACACTTTACCATTTACAACTATATACACTACAAGAAAACAAGCGATTTCCGACGGCTATATCCGTCGGTATTTTTTGTCGGTTTAGGAGAATTCCGACGAAATTCCGACGAAACTAATCCTCGGAATGGATTCGTCGGAAAAAAAGTTCGTCGGAGATTCGTCGCAAATTCCGACGAAATTCCGAGCGACACCGACGCCTGATATTCCGACGCAAATCCGACAACACATTTCGTCGGGAAAATGTTCATCGGAAATTTATCGGAAATATGTCCGACCACATTTGTCATCGGAAAAGTATTTCCGACGAAACATTGTCGTCGGAAATTTCCGATGAAACATAGTCGTCGGAAATGTCCGAGGAACGTAGGCTGTCGAAATTTCTGACGAAGACATCGATCGGAAATATCCGACAAATTTCCGACGGTATATTTTCCGTCGGTCTTTTTTATTTATTATTTTTTTTAATAAATTGTATTTTATAAAATTTTATTTTGCTTTAAAATAAAAATCTAAAAAACCGAATTTATATAAAATTTTATAGAAAAAAGTTTTGCATAATTTAAAACAACATTTAAAAGTTTTTACATAATTTAAAACAATATTTAAAAGTTTTAAAAATAGAAAAAGAAACTAAGAAAATTCAGCAGGAAACGAACACTTCATCTTCTCCAATATCTCTTCATTTGTCTTCTTCTGACCCGCTAATTCAGCAAGAATTGTGGCGTTCTGCGTCTCCAGCGCCACAATCTGATCATCCTTGTTCTGCAGCTGCTGTATAATCATAGGATCAGGAGGAGCAAACAGAGCTTGTGAAGAGGAAGGACAAGAAGAAGCACGCCGAGCCAAACCAACCAAACGACCTTTCTTCTTTGGAACCGCCTTCAAAATATATATATATATAATAATAATCAAGTTAATATAATAATGCAATTATAAAAAAAAATTACCTCTTCCACCATTTCGTTAATTCGAGCTCGGGTCATGTTCGTGGATGCTGCAGAGGAATCGTCATCTGAGATAGGCTGAGAAGCAAGTAATGCTTCTTTCTGGATTTGCACAAAGTCTATGACATCTTTGATTACGAGATTCTGAATTTCCTCCGTCTTCTTGTTAGTGTACGCCTCTTTCATAACTTCGAGATGATCAACAGGATTACCCGCATTTGCTTCAACCTAAATACAATATTAATCAACACATATATAAAAAAATAATTGAAAAATATATATATAGAACTTACAAATTCATCTTCCTTAGAAGACATACTGCAAGCACCGAGGTTGTGGACATAAATGCCTTCCCCGCCACGATCGCTCTTGCGGTTGGCTGAGTTTTTGTTGGATTTGTCTATAGTGTCCTGGTCCACCCAATGATTCTGCAAATCTAACCAAACCGTTGGGTTGATGAATTTTGGTGTCTTTCCGGCGAGCCATAGCTGCTTCTACTCATATATCTGCTTCGTAAAAGTTTATGTTACCTTTTCGTGGAAAGCTAAACGAACAGTTTCCGTGAGGCCTGACTCCCAATTGAAATGTTTCTGTCAAGGAAAAAAATTAGATAATATTTATTAAAAATTAAAACTCAAAAAAAAATTAAAATTTATAAATTACCGCAAAGTTACGGAACCACAACTCGCCCTCCTTGATAGGCATCACATTGTAGGTCGAATATCCCTTGAGGAGCATGGAATACATCATCTGGTTAGTGCTCTTGCTAATGCAATTGTTCGACTTGTTGAACCTTAGAAGAAGAAAGATCATGTTAGAAATAAAATAAAAAAAAACAATTATACTAAAAATTAAAAAAGAGAAAACTTTACCAAGTTGTGTATCCTTGTGGATACGGATGGAGCACACGGAGATGCTCTCGGCCGGGTTGGAGAACAAGGAGCTCAACCGGCATGGTACCAGGCTCATATGGAGCAGCGGGATCTGCCGGTGGAACAAATGAAGGAGAGAATGGAGGAGGAACAAGCGAGACTGAATTTTGCTTATGCGACGAGCCCGAAGTCTGGGAATGACTGAATCTGGCCTCGGGGTGCAGAACGACGTAATTGTCTACTACCACCATCCTCAAACCTATGAAAAATAGCATTTTTAAAGATCATATATATGAATAATATAAACACAACAATTGAAAAATAAAAAATTGATAATAATTTGTATACAATATATTTTTAATAAATTATATATATATATATATATATATATATATAAATAATAAACGGTTTTAGTATTATATATTAAATTATTAAATTGTTTTATAAAATATAATAAACATATAAATTTCCAAAAATTTACATATAAATCACAAATTCTATAAATCTTTTGAAGAATCATTTTTATAAATGTTTTTTTAGAAAAGGCCAATCAGTTATTAGTTTATATAGTACAATTTTTTAATAGTTTATATAAATATAATAAACGGTTAAAATCTACAAATCTAACATCCAAAACTTAAAATCTACATATAAACCACAAAATCTAACATGTTGATTCCTATAATTATCCATTCAATCCTAACTATTCACATTCAATTCTATATTAAAACCTATAAATCTAACATCAAAAACTATTAAAATTGAAATTGAAAGAGGGTTTAGATGACTTACATGATTGTGGAAGGGGATTTGAAAGAGAGATTTGCCGGAGGGAGAGAGATTCGCAGTGGTAGAGGGATGAATCACCGGGAGATAAGTGAGTTGAGTTGATCCACGGAAATGAGGAAGAAGAAGAAGTGTTGGGTTACGTCTTTAAAACGTAGCCGACCGAATTCTGACAAATATGCGTCCGTCGGTTATATTTTGTCGGAATTCCGTCGGTATTTAATTTTACGCGGTTAACCAAATGAATTCCGCGAAAATAGTTCGCGGAAGTAAAAATTTCCGACCGGTTTCTGACGAAAAAGATTCCGTCGGTCAATTGGAGTCGATAATTCGTTGAAAAATCGGAAGTTTCCGACCGAATACCGACGTTGTTCTCCTTTCGTCGCTTTTTTCTTACAGATTTCCGACGAAAGAGTGTATAGGGTTTCAAAACATCAATAAAATGCTCTAATACCAAACTCTTCTAATAAACATATGGTTTTAAGAAGATTAACTAAAAAATATTTGTTTAACTGATGTGTTTATTTCGTGAATATCAAAGTCTACGATCGCAACAATTCTCTGTAAACCAAATTAATATGGATTGCAAGATATTGGAACATTCAAATATATATACACATGTATCTGAAAGATTGAAAAAGATGATGTGATTTTTTGAGGGGATCGGATCTTTAATCCTACATGTGCTTTGCCAAAAACGTTAACATGATTACGTTCTCACAAGAATTGTTGATTAAAATCATTTTGACAGCTTCAGTTCTCATTTAGCCCATACCAATATATACATCTGCCAGCACTACAATTGTATAACCATCATTTGGTTAAGAGACGCGACTAGCTATAGTATATTAATGAATAGATGATGATGCTCATGTGTTTGGTGCAAACGTTTAATTGGTTGGTTGGATCAACCAAAATTGACTCAGTATATTTGATATGTGCATGCAGCCCATACTCTCACGTGTTTTGGCCAGCTCAGTGTCCGCCGTTTCAGTTTATACTTGTAGATATAATTGAGCTGTTTAAAAGAAAACCAAGAAACATTAGGTTCTGAACTGTTTCCATGGTTTTTATCCTTTTTATCATAGGATCAATTTAGATAGGTCAAGCAATGTCTTAGTACAGCTTATAGAACCTAACAATTATATTTACACTCTTAGAAAAAAAAACATCCATTTTTGGATTTTACGTTTACACTTTACCATTTACAACTATATACACTACAAGAAAACAAGCGATTTCCGACGGCTATATCCGTCGGTATTTTTTGTCGGTTTAGGAGAATTCCGACGAAATTCCGACGAAACTAATCCTCGGAATGGATTCGTCGGAAAAAAAGTTCGTCGGAGATTCGTCGCAAATTCCGACGAAATTCCGAGCGACACCGACGCCTGATATTCCGACGCAAATCCGACAACACATTTCGTCGGGAAAATGTTCATCGGAAATTTATCGGAAATATGTCCGACCACATTTGTCATCGGAAAAGTATTTCCGACGAAACATTGTCGTCGGAAATTTCCGATGAAACATAGTCGTCGGAAATGTCCGAGGAACGTAGGCTGTCGAAATTTCTGACGAAGACATCGATCGGAAATATCCGACAAATTTCCGACGGTATATTTTCCGTCGGTCTTTTTTATTTATTATTTTTTTTAATAAATTGTATTTTATAAAATTTTATTTTGCTTTAAAATAAAAATCTAAAAAACCGAATTTATATAAAATTTTATAGAAAAAAGTTTTGCATAATTTAAAACAACATTTAAAAGTTTTTACATAATTTAAAACAATATTTAAAAGTTTTAAAAATAGAAAAAGAAACTAAGAAAATTCAGCAGGAAACGAACACTTCATCTTCTCCAATATCTCTTCATTTGTCTTCTTCTGACCCGCTAATTCAGCAAGAATTGTGGCGTTCTGCGTCTCCAGCGCCACAATCTGATCATCCTTGTTCTGCAGCTGCTGTATAATCATAGGATCAGGAGGAGCAAACAGAGCTTGGGAAGAGGAAGGACAAGAAGAAGCACGCCGAGCCAAACCAACCAAACGACCTTTCTTCTTTGGACCCGTCTTCAAAAATATATAAATTTTTTTAAAAAAATAAAAAATTAAACTAAAAATTTAAGAAAAAAAAACTTTACCAAGTTGTGTATCCTTGTGGATACGGATGGAGCACTCGAAGATGGTCTCGACCGGGTTGGAGAACAAGGGGCTCAACCGGCATGGTACCAGGCTCATATGGAGCAGCGGGATCAGCCGGTAGAACAAATGGAGGAGGGACTGGAGGAGGAATAAACGGGATTGAGTTTTGCTCATGCGACGAGCCTGAAGTCTGGGAATAACTCCTCGAACTAGCCCCACCTGAACTAGCCCGACCACCTGAACTAGCCCGACCCCGACCTCGGGGTGCAGAACTACGTGGTCTACTACCACCATCCTTTAATTTTTAAATTTTAATAGTTTATATAAGTATAATAAACAGTATATATATATATATAAACGTTTAAAAAAATATGATTAACATATATACTAAATTATTAAAACGTTTTATAAAAAATAGTAACATATAAATTTCCAAAAATACCATATAAACCACCAATTCTATAAAGTTTTAAATTTTAATAATTAATATAAGTATAATAAACAGTATATATATATATATAAACGTCTTTAAAATATAATTAACATATATATTTTACAAAATATACATAAAATTCTTAACATCTACAAATCTAACATTCAAAACCTAAAATCTACATATAAACCACAAAATCTAACATGCAAATTCCTATATCCATTCAATCCTAACCATTCTATATAAAAACATTCAATTCTATATAAAAACCTCTAAATCTAACATGAAAAACTATTAAAATTGAGATTGAAAAGGGTTAGATGACTTACATGATTGTGGAAAGGGATTTGAGAGAGAGATTCGCCGGAGGAAGCGAGATTCACCGGAGGGAGAGAGATTCGCCGGAGGGAGAGAGACTCGCCGGAGGGAGAGGGCTTCGCCGGAGGGAGAGAGGTTCGCCGGAGGAGAGAGCAGCGTGGGGGAGAGTGGGGGGAGGGAGAGAGAGAGAGAGAGAGAGAGAGAGAGAGAGAGAGAGAGAGGAAGAAGTGTCGGGTTATGTTATTAAAAGATATCCGACCGAATTCTGACGAAAGAGGCCCGTCGGTTATATTTCCTCGGAAATGCGTCGGAATATTAATTTTACGCAGTTAACGAAATGATTTCCGCGAAAAAAGTTTGCGGGTTGTGAAATAATCCGACCGAATTCCGACGAAATATTCTCCGTCGGACAGGTTTCGTCGGAATATTGCGGAAATGTGTGCACGCAGCGTGTCGCCGAAAAATAATAATTCGTCGGAATATGCGTCGGTAGTTTCCGACCGAAAACCGACGAAACTTCCTACGGTTTTCCGACGAACTTCAATATAATGCTCTAATACAAAACTGTTATAAAAACTCTTATAAAAACAGATTGTTTTAAAAAGAATAACTTAAAAAAATTGGTTTAACTTCTTCTTATACAAATTAAATATATATGATTAGATTTTGAAATATGTTTGTTGTTTAAATATATAAGTGTTATGAAAGATGTTTTGAATAAGTTGATATATATACGTACATACAGAGTTTTATAATTAAATAAACTTAAACCACTCTGAACATTATATTACACATCTAATATGTGTTATTTGGTATTTTAGTATCCACTTTCACATTATATAAGAAAAATGGTCAGAAATTTCCGACGAAATTCTGACGAACCACGATGCATCGTCGGAATTCCGTCAGAAATTTCCGACGGAATACCGACAAAAGTATTTATACCGGGTTTCAAACCTCAATATAATGCTCCAAAACAATACTTTTATAATAAACAGATGGTTTTAATGAAAGATGTATAAGAGTTAATGAAAGATGTATAAGAGTTAATAACTCCAATAACTTATAATTAAAAATAACAACTCCAATAACTCACATAAGTCCTCCAATAACTCATATAAGTCTAATAATGTATAAAAAAACAACTCCAATAACATACATAACTTCAATAACTTATAAAAAACAACTCCAAAAATACAAATCTACTCAGAATCTGTAGAATTTTCAGAATCTTCGTCAAATTCTCCAACCTCAGGCTCTGATTCCGAGTGCACAACAGCATCATCTCCAAACTCAGATAAATCGACAACGAGTTCAAAATTTCTGAATTTTCAACTGGACTCACGTTGCTGGTAGAGCTTGGTTGTAATGGTTCGTTATCACAACTTCCATGTACTCTTCCTCTTGGTTTGATTAACGTTACAGTAATCCAGGAATCGTCTCTGTACGTTACCCGTGGGTAACTGATGTAGCAAACCTGTAAATATATTGTAAGTAATTAGTAATACTTGAAAACGATAACTATATTGTTAAACCATTATGAATAAATTGACATACTTGATCAGCTTGTGAAGCAAGAATGAAAGGATCATAATATTGAAGTTTCCTTCGCGAATGAATCGATGTAACACCAAATGCATCAGTTTTCACTCCTTGACCTGGAGTGTTGTCGTACCAATCACAACAGAATACAGTACACCGAAATCCAACCATACCAGGATACTGAATTTCCAAAATTTCCTTAATGTTTCCGTAGTACACATCGTCACTGGATGAAGACGAAACACCAGCATCATAAGTTGTCCTAGAATGACATTTCCTTGTGAATGCGTATCCTCAAGTACAATATTTTGGATATGATTTGACCACATAGTTTGGTCCCCGCACAAACTCGCATATCCAATCATCGAACACTTCACCTCTAGCCAAACCTTCAGTCACCTATGATGAAAAAATGTTAGTGATAAGTTATTTCACAAAACATATAACTATTTTATTCACATGTACACACTCACATAATTAAGAAGCCATCCAGCAAATCCGTTATGTCTGAGTTGTTCAAGCTCCTCTTCCGTGGCATGTTTGTAAGTCAAACGCAACTCTGCCATATAAACACTATACAAAAATTATGTTATTAGTATGAAATAAAAGCTACTGAATATTCTTACAATGAAATAGGAAAAATATGTACCTCTCATACTGTAGAACTTCTTCACAGTTGGTGAGCAAATATGTTTGCAAATGAGTGTGCTCCGTCTCAGTAAGTCTTTGCTTTGTGGATTTTCCACTAAGTCGTCCAATTTCTTTTAAGATGTTTGGAACGTAAACATAATATGTTGCCCTTTGCCCTCCATCATCATGCCGAGTAGGTCTTCGGTTTTTTGTGTGCACTTCTGATGGAAAGTAGTATTCAGCAAAGATTGAAGTTTCTTCATTGATCACCTGTGCGATTATAGATCCTTCCACATTGCTTAAATTTTTGACCTTCTTCTTCAGATGATGCATGAAACGCTCAAAAAGATACATCCACCGGTACTGCACAGGACCACCAAATTCTAATTCTCTATGTTCCATAACATCAAAAAATGATGGAGGAAATATCTTCTCAAGGTTGCACAGGATGACGGGTATCATAGCCTTCAAATTACTACACAGATAAAAAAAAAAATTCATAAGTACATTTATATATATTTAAACATAAATAAATATGACAACCAACAGAAAATGTAAAAAATATACCTGCAATTGCTTCATGAACATTACGTGGCAATAGTTCTGAAAAAGCAAACGGAAGGAGACGCTGCATCATTACGTGACAAATGTGACTCTTCAAGCCAGTAAACTTTCCTTCGCTTTTATCCACACAGTTACGCAAATTTGAAGCATAACCGTCTGGAAATGCCACTATATCTGTAATCCAATCAAAAAACTTCTTTTTGCAGCTGCATCCAGTCGGTATATGGGAAAAGGAGCCATACCGTTCTCATCAACGTGAAGTTCAGAACGAGCACAAACATCGACTAAATCCAGTCTTGACTTCAAATTATCCTTCGTTTTACCTTGGATGTTTAGGATTGTGTTCATCAGATTGTCGAAAAAGTTCTTCTCAATATGCATGACATCTAAATTATGTCGTAACAGATGATTCTCCCAGTATGGCAGATCCCAAAAAATACTCTTTTTGTGCCAATTGTGTTGTAGTCCAACAGCGTCGACTCGAATATTTTCATGTCCACCTACATCTGGCGTCCTTTATGCACCAAAATCCCTTAGTTGTTTCCTCAAATTTTCCCCACTAACTTCTTCAGGTGGACTGTCAAACACCTTCTTGTTCTTCGTAAACAAAGTCCTACTTCTACGATATGGATGATCGGGTGGTAGAAATTGCCTGTGACAGTCAAACCAACACGTTTTCCTTCCGTGCTTAAGTTTGAAAGCGTCCGTGTTATCTTGACAATATGGACATGAAAGCCTCCCATGTGTTGTCCATCCAGATAACATACCATATGCGGAAAAACACTTATTGTCCACATAAGTACCGCCCGCATCTGAAAGTTTTCTTTGCAAAAAACATCGTATGTCTCAGCATCATGCGCCCATAATTGTTGCAACTCATATATCAGTGGCTGAAGAAACACATCTAATGATCTCTTAGGATGCTCTGGCCCAGGGACAAGAATGGAGAGAAATAAAAACTCTCGTCGCATGCACAAATTCAGCGGTAAGTTGTACGGTGTCAGAATCACTGGCCATAGAGAATATTGTCTTCCTTGCTTTCCAAATGGGCTGAATCCATCAGTACATAATCCAAGATAAACATTTCTTCCCTCTTGGGCAAATTCTGGATATGTTGATTGGAAATGTTTCCAAGCTTTTGCGTCTGAAGGATGTCTAATCTGACCATCTGTGGAGTGCTCTTCATGCCATCTCATTGGTTGGGTTGTGCGTTCGGACGGATACAACCTCTTCAATCTTTCTGTCAAAGGCAAATACCACATCTTTTTTAATGGCACCGGATGTAACACCCCCGAACCGTCCTAGACATATGGTCGATCAACCAGCCAATAATCAAACAAGAACATGACCGATTGACCATCCAACACCCAGGGTTAGAGATGAATGAGCCAACCGGCCAGCCAACAATCAAACAAGAACATGACTGACCGTCCAACCCAATACCATGGTCCGGAAGCGCTACGTGACGGGTTAGGGACGATCCGGTCAGTCACAAAATTTATTCCACGACCTAGACCAGTTCATTCACTAACTTGTCCCGCTGCATCAAGGCACACAGCTTTGCAATCTGTACCTAGAGTTAGCGTTTTCCGTTAGATCGAGGCCTAAGGCTTTTCAACCCGTACTACGACCTAACGTTGTGTTAGACCGGACTAGTCAAATATTAGAGTACTCATGAAGCGCATATAGAACAATTACTTTTATTGATTCAAGCATATCATTTTGAACAATTCAAGACTGGGCCCGGCCTAATGCCAAATCGAGCCAACAAAACACATAACACAATACCGTTTACAAAGGGCATGAAATCTAAACCGGCGGTCCTAACGTCCAGCACCAAGCTATCCGATCATCCTTACCTAAAGCAACCTGCAAAAAGGACAACGGAGTTGGATGGGTAATCTAATATTACTCAGTGAGCTGGTGGCCTCTACCCGCAACCTAGACTCTAACCCAGACAACCCAAAATAACAATCAATCTAGCCCTAGCATGCAATAAAAGGTAAGGCTAAGCAAACCGTTACTAAGTTAGATTTGCCCTCCTACCATGATCTAACTTCAAGTAATGAGAACCTGCATTAAAAATAGTCAACAACCAATCCCTAGTTAACCATATATATGCCTGAGTTCAGTACTCATGTAGTGTTAGACACTTACACTATACAAGTATCATTAACCGGTCGACCAACAATCAGACAAGAACATGATCGGCCAACCAATGATACCGCATAGCTTATAATGTCCACCACCCTTCACAAGCAATCCCTCAAACAAATACAGGCCAACGTCAGGCCTACACTAACGAAATACACACCAAGCCTAATCCAGTACCTGAGCCATAATTAGGACTTAATGTCAGAACCTGCAAGCAAATCAATCAACCACAATCACAATCACAATAATAACAAGATAGTAACTACCAATGACTCGATCTTACTCGTAACACCGTATATCGGTGCTACATTAACTCGAGGGTTCCATAACCCTCTACGACACACTAACACAACACTCTAACCTGGGCCCTGCTTGTAACACCGTATATCGGTGCTACACTAACTCGAGGGTTCCATAACCCTCTACGACACACTAACACAACACTCTAACCTGGGCCCTGGTGACTTCGTGCTCCTCCTCTCTATCGGCAATATCCTATCTTCCTACCACAAAGGGCAGAAGAAGGAACTTTCAACCGACCGCGGCCCACAGTCTTTTGGGTCACCGCGCGACAGCTCACAGTCCTTCGGGTCACTGCTACATTACACTGTCGTGTAATACTCAGCCATAGACATGACCCCGTTCGTCTGAGTCTTCTCGATCCAACGAATAAGGGGTTTCCTTGAACCCGCTGGGTACGAGGCCGAGGAAACACTAATCACCCCTAAAAAAGCCTAGTATGGGCGGGTTACACACATAATATCGGCACACTCACACAACACAAACTCAATCTAGAACCTAACCTAAAGATAAAGTTCCAGATCCTAACTAGACTCTTGACTCTACAAGACTAACCATAGTAACAGTAGTCCGGCCTATATGGCCTAAGTCCCTTAGTACTAACTACTAAGCAACAATATCAATACTAAGCAACTCAATCAAACCGTTACCCAGATAGTTCAGCCTCCTGCTATGAAACTATCTTTAAAGATAACGGGAACCTGCACTCAACCATATCAACACACAAGAATAGAAAACATGATGCATCCTTGTCTTAGTCCTAGTCCGTATTAACTCAGTCTTAATTCCATTCATCTCAACATAGCCCGTGCTAAACTGAGTCCGGTTTCATAAATAAAATAACCCTAAGGACTCTGCCATTCAATAGCATGATCATTCTAATCTATATGCGACTCGGTCTACCCTAAATTCCAAATGGAATTCACACAAAACCAACTCACAGTGTTCTAGGCGATAAGCAGCTGGTTGATCGGAGAGGACTTGGCCAAAACCTGATTGACGACTTGACTGGAGTAGACTGGACTGATCTCGACTTGGACAGAACCTCGGCTTCACCATGTAGAAACTGACAGGCTTTGACAGACTGATCTGGACTCGGACGGAACCTTCTTTAGCTTCTGGACTGTTCTTCAGGCTTCCCGGCGGAGTATCGAGCATAACTTCGACTGATCTAAACCCGTGGATCTGAACTAACTCTGGACAGCACTTTCGCTTGATAATCAAAGAAACTGACTGGCCTGGACGAATTCATTTGGACAGAACCTTCCCTAGGCGCTGACTCGAACTCAGTAGAGAACTAACCTCGAAAACTCTCTAAAACTCTCGAAATAGCTCGGAATCACTTGCCTTCTTTTTCTCCTTTTCTCTCACGTTTTTAACTTAGTCTGGAAAGGTCTGGATGTGTTGAAACTGAAAGTAGGTCGTGCCTATTTATAGAATACAGCAACCAATCAGCTTCAGGTTGGTGGCAGCCCATGTGTCGCTTCGCATGGCTCCGGACGCATGCGCAGCGGCACCTCGTGCTCCACATGGCTGGCTGCATGTCCAGGACACATGCAGGACGCCACCACTCCTCCCAGATGTTAGGCTGCATGACTAGAGCTCATGCAAGGCGCCACAGCAGCACACACATGTCGATCAGCATGCTTCGGTTGCATGTGCGGAGACACCTCGTGCTTGGTCGATCCACCTCGTGCTTCTACATGTCAGGCTGCATGTACAGCTTCCATGCACGGCGACACCTCTAGCTTCTGAAGACACTCAGCTTGTTAGATGGTTGACACCACGTTCTGAACCCATGCAACGAACCACCTCGAGCTTCTCGGTCGATTGGCCTGATTTTGGTCCTTCCGGTAAATTTCAGATCCGCGATTAACCCCAAATATTTTTCCGCTCCCGTTCTGATGGTCTGAATAATTTTCATGAACTCCAAAATATTTCTGACCTTGATGAAAAATATTTCCCGAGCCTCCGGCTTCCTCGAAATATTTCATAATACCGAAATTAGGACCGAGCACGTACACGGCTCGGTCGCTACGTAGCGACCGAGCTCTCACCAAAGGTCGGTCGCTACATAGCGACCGAGAACGTACACGGCTCGGTCGCTACGTAGCGACCGAGCTCTTACCGAAGCTCGGTCGCGATGTAGCGACCGAGCACGTACACGGCTCGGTCGCTACGTAGTGAACGAGCTCTCCCCGAAGCTCGCTTGCTATGTAGCGACTGAGCACGCACACGACTCGGTCGCTACGTAGCGACCGTGCAGAAACGTCGTTCTTTTTAAACGTCGAGCTTCTAGAACGTCGTGCTTCCAAAAACGTGACGCTTCCAAGACATCTTCTAACTATGGTCGAGCAACTTATTCGACTCATAGTTCACTCACGATCAATTCTTCGGCCACCTCGTACTTCAAAACTTCTCAATCCATCCTTATCGCCCGCGACTCGACCACCAAGTTGATGTTCGACCAATCTTCTATTTTCTTCGAATCATGTCAAGTTTCATGTGATCAAAACTCAACATTCCTCCAAATACGTAGACTCCCAAAAGCTTGGCTACAGATTCTGATTTTTACACTCTCGACCATTTTATCCCGAAGGGCGGGGTATTACACCGGAACTCTTCCCCTCGTATCCTGATAACGAGGTTTCCCACAAAATTTGCAGTTATCTACGTTCTCATTCTCTCTCCAGTAGATCATGCAGTTGTCGATACAAACGTCTATCACCTGATACGGTAAACAAAGACCCGAGTTGTTGTTGAACAAGCCTCATGAATTCTCCAATGCCTTCTGCGTATTCTTCCGTAAGCAAGTTGGTGTTTGGATCCAAATAAGTTTTATCCATCCACGAACGATAATAATTTCCAGAAGACATGATTTTTTTTTTTTTGGAATTGTAGTAAAGAGAATGAGGAGAGAATGAATTGTGAATGAGGGAAATGAGGGAGAGCACGTATTTGTAAAGGAAAGTTGCCGGCAGAACCGATGGAATTCCGACGGAAAAGCATCAAACCGTCGGAAATTCGTCGGAAACTGTCAACGGTAATAACATTCGTCGTAATTCCATCGAAAATAAAACTGTTAAAAATTTTCCATCGGAATTTCGTCTGTATTTTCGGACGAAATTCCGACGACAATATAAAATACAAAACTTAAAAAAAACTCGCATAACGGTTATATAATTGCATCGGAATTTCGTAGGAATTGTCAGACGAAAATCCGACGAAAGTAAAAAAATAGAAAACATATAAAAATATCGCGTAACGGATATATTCTTTCCTCGGAAAGTGGTGGAAATTTCGTCGAAAGTTACCGATAAAGTAATGTTCGTCGGTATTTCATCGGAAATTACCGACGAAATACCGACGAATGCAAAAATAAACAGTTCGTCGGTATTAGGTCAGAAATGCATCATAAATTTGAGTCATCACCTCTGGTGCCCCCAACCGCACAAAGCAGAATCTCCTATGGGCTCCATAATCGCCTATTCCCCTTTTCCATTAAGTGGGCGTGAAATGACGGGAATGCCCTTGGTAGATGGAAAAAAATAAAAGAAAAAGAAAAAGAAAATTCGAATTTGGGGGGGATTTCGGTCTGGGTTTCGGTCTGGGTTTGGTGTGGGTTTCGGTCCGGTCGACGGGTTTGTCATTAATTCAATTCAATTGAAACCAAATCAATTCAATTGGATTTCTGGAAAAAGAAAATTTAAAATTAAAAGAAAATAAAATAAAATCCCGCAGCTCGAGGAGGAAAGCTCCTCTACAGTTCGCACCCGAGAAGCTCGTTATTGTCTCTGGTTCGCAGCTCCCTCACAGAAACTCTGTTGTCGACGTCGATAGCTACTCCGGCGACGCCGTCGGACCGCAACGTTTCCACCGGCTAGCATTCTTTTGGATAGGTCGTAATGCAGGTTAGTTATTCTCTCCTTAGCGAGCTGCAAGATAGAAATTTGATTTAGGGTTTGTAATTGAAAGTGTTGAAACAGCATTGATTCTGAGATGATTTGGTTGATTTATATTTGAAATTGTTATGCATGGGGTGCGTGAATTGTCTTAATTGTGAGTAGCTTTGCACGGAGATCTCTCCGATCAATCAATCGTACATACATTTGAGTTCTTGTTTAAGCATTAAGCATTACTTTGTATAACTAGGTATAACAAGTAGAACTGATAATTATTGTAGAGTAGGTAAAACTTGGTAAAACTGTTGACAAGTCGGTAGAACTAAGAACTACGGGCATAACTAAAACTTTTTTATTTTGTTCTTGCATGATACAATGATGAAATATGTGAGCGTCTGTTTCAAATTCAAAGGGGAGATCTCTTGTGTAACCTTGAAGACAACAGTGGAGGATATAAGTTTGGCAATGCTAGAAGAAAAATTGTATAAAAAGCTTGCGTTGGATGAAAGTAAGGTAAAAGTGGCATTGAAGTGCATGCCGATGGTGTATGGATCTGAAGAACATCAAATTATTCGTGATGATGATGATCTGTTTGGTTTCCTAACAACCGTTGATAAAGACAACCGTAGATCTCTTTTGTTAGTGGAGGAGACGAGTAGATCAGATCAGTTAGAGAAGGTGTCGAGAGTGGGCATAAGTTCGTTTGGTATGAACTACGAAGTGTTGCAGGGAAATGATGATGTTTATGATGAAATCGGACCGAAGGCCATAACCCTGTATGTAGAAAATGGTCAAGCAAATCAACAGAAGGAGTCGATAGATGCAGAGAATGATTTTATGGATACGGCCACCGTAGCTGGGACAGACACTGCAGCAGACACAGACACCGCAGCTGAAACGGACACAGCAGCTGAGACGGACACCGCAGCAGAGACGAACACCAAAGGTGAGACGGGTATCAGTGCAGATACGTATGTTGAGCAGCCACCTATAAAAAAAAGCTAGTCAGGTTATAGAGGATTGGGAAGACGGT
>NC_027753.1:29324707-29324893 GCF_000695525.1 Brassica oleracea var. oleracea
AAATGATGGAGATGATGAAGAGGATGTACCCGAACGAGCAGTTCCCGAAGTTTCTTTCTTTTTTTTTTCAAAAACTCTAAATGTTTTATTTTGGTATGTACAACTTTGAATATTATCTAATTTGTTTTCTATTTCAATTTTAATTTTATATTTTCGAATTTCAATTAAAAAAATAAATTTTTAATT